>NW_026623556.1:98155-106485 GCF_030028575.1 Malurus melanocephalus
GGGGCTAGCTGCACTTCCTCGCCTACTTGGCTCGAGTTGACCTGCTGCCTGCAGGGGAGAGCTTACCTGCATCTCCGGTCATTGGTTCCTATTTGCTGCACTGTGATCTTCTGCCCCTGCGCCTTGCTGTGGACCCCTGAGATTCCAGCTGCAGTGGTCGAGTTCTACTGCATCCTGTCTGCAGCTGCAGGATTCTGCTCACCTCTTTGCTCATCCAGTCGTTCTGGGGTTCTTGCTGTGCAGAGGAGCACCGAGATCGGTGTTTTCCGCTGTGAGTTTGCAGAGGAACTTTTTTCTCCGTCCACCTCTGCTGGTTTGTGTCCACCATTGGCCACTGGGAGATCTCAACCTAGCTGGGACCCGCGCCACAGCGCCCCCTGCAGCCGCTGGGGAATCATCACACCCACCCTGCCTGGCCAGAAGCCAACAGCGCCCCCTGCTGACTGGGACCATAACTGCAACAAAGGGGAGGGTGTGTCTCTGTGTGAGGCTGTCATTGGGTTTGTGGCTGGGTTGGTTGTTGCTATCGTGGTTGTTACTTTTTTCACCTTGTTATACATATTAGTAAAAACTGTTATTTCCTTTTACCCATATTCTTGCCTGAAAGCCTGTGATTTTCAAAGCTGTAATAATTCGGAAGGAAGCAGGGGGGAATCATATCTGCCACTCCCAGGGGGGTCCCTGCCTTCATTGGCAAACACCTGTCTTTCAAACCAAGACAAGGATATTTTTAAAGCCAAAAACAATGGGCTTGATTGTCTGACAAAGCCCAGATGTATATTCATTCTGCACAGATGTCAGTAGAGATGCTGAGGTCATTTGGGATCCAAATGAAGAGAAAGTATTTCCTACTTAACCTTGCCAGATGCAAAAATTTCTGATTTTCACATTACTGGCAAGAAATCCTCAGCAAAATAAACTCCAGGGACCCAACTACCATGCTCAAAATAAATCATAATTACAAGTGTACTTTGTTTTTCATAGTCTATACCTCAAGGAACTTTTTTTCTGTTTTAACGTAGCTGCATTGGTGCATTGCATTTGTAGGTTTTTGTTGATAACTTTGACGCAGGCTGGCTAAGCAGACAAATGTCAATCATTTCGAGCAGTTTCATTTGGTGATGCCGCTTCGAAAAACTTTTTATACACATACTTCTGGAAGAGGCACCTTTACCTTTTGCTTCTCAAAAGATTTTTTTTTTTTTTTTTTTTTTTTTTTTTTTTTTTTTTGTCCAAGAAAGCAGAGGATAAAGAGATAGAGAAAGAAAGGAGGGCAGTTTATGTTATAAAATATTTGTACATTTCTAATTTGCTATCCAGGTAGAAAACAGGTTGCCTGTACTGAGGTTTTTAATACTGTGTTAAAGTGGCTGTATCTCATTTATTTCACTAATTGGGTCCCACTTCTCATGCAGGGTACAAAATTTTCATTTTTCTATAAAATCACAAGCCAATAGAGATGGGAGGAAAAATCTCATTGTCTTCTATGAATCTTGGATCTGGTCCTAAGTAGGTAGTTCTGCTGACCCTGGAAAGATGGTTATTTTCACGTGGTGCAACATTCTCTGAAACAATGTGCACAAATATTTTGGAAAACTCTTCCATTCTTGACTGACTCCTGAATAGTATTGGAAATACAGTCTATTACAAGAGCTTCTTCACTGCCTGAGCCTAAAAATAGGGTGAAGAATCTGAAAAAACTTATTTGGTATTTGTGGTATACCATCAATGGTATTTGTGACTTTTAAAAATGAAGTTGCAAAGTTGTTTTATGGAAAAAATAAAACATTTAAGAAGAACTTATTAAATAAAGAACTAAGCTAATGAGAAAAAAAAATAGGTGAATGCAATAATCTACATGTTAGAAGCATCTTGAGAAGGTGTTGTGTGTGATGCTTTAGTGAATAGTCTATAAAGACAGCATAAAAAAGGAAAACTATCAGCTCAATAGAGAAAACACAGTTTTGGTTTTTTTTTAATTTTCATTAACAGGTTAACAGTCTTGGTGATTTAAATAGCCATATCTACCTTTAAAATCCAAGATTTATGAAGACCTTTTCTCTGTCAAAACATTTAATATTCAAAATGAGAGGTTCAGTGGAACAGCTAGGGAAAAATCAGAAAGAGCATTCTAATTTCAAATTAGGGAATGTAACTCTGATCACCTGCAAGAATTGCATCTTTCTATTCCAGTTTTCACTGACATAGGACTTGAACTTGTTTCTTATCCTTATTGGAGACTCAAATGTTTGTGCATTTCCTAAAGTTAGTAGGAAAGACATATTTTCTTTCCTCTGAATTGCAGCCAGATTTTGCACTGTGAGGTCCATGAGATTTTTTGTTTATGAATAGCACGCCAGTGACACAATTAAGGAGCAGCTGCTGAAGCAAGTGTAGATGTAATATACCCTACTGACTGTGGCACAGCTGAGAAAACAKTTCAACCAGTAAATCCTACAGAAACCAAGCATAGAAGAGTGACTCTATCCAATTTTCCCTTTTACTACTTTATCTTTTGAATTATATGTGAGCGCAGAGTCTGTCACAGACTACCAGTGTGTTACAGAGAACTCAGGACTTAAGAAATCAGCAAAAAATAAAACAAATACAGGAGCAATTAATAGAGCCAGGGACAGCCAAGAAATCCCAAGAAAATGGTTTACTCTTGTTTAATCTACTGTACTTTAAATTATTGCACATGGTGAGATCCATGTCTGCCAATTTGTAATCATCTGAAAGGAAAAAATTCTTCATTCACTTAACGTAGTGACTGCCCACCTAACCATTTTATGAAAGAGTAAATGGTTTCAGGGGCTTTGTAAAGACTCAATAGATAATCTATACCTTAAAGGTGATATTTAAACAAAAGGGCTCAAAAGGGACACAGGCAAACATTTTATTTGGTTTATGTTATTCCCAAAGATAATAAGTATATATACATAACAAATTCATTAAAACTGACATTGCCAATGTTTCTTAGTAATATAACTGGAGAATAACAACACTATTAATAAGAATCCTTGAAATGTATTTTGTATTTCAGTTTTGACTTTTTGAAGACGGTCTCTTGATACTTGGAGTGTAAAGGTATGGGAGGCTGGGACTATTCTTCTCGGAGTCACTTTCATAAACTCAGGTTCATTGTGATTTGCTCTACAATAATAAAAGTGACAAATGAATCATCAAACACATTCAGAAGCTTGATGCTTGCAATCATCTTCACAGCCTAGATCCAGAAGTATTTCCATCACATATCCAGGAATAAAGAACCAACAAGTTCAACCATACTGTGTTCTTAAGGTAAAAAGCTAACATTTGCTGATGTTTCACCTCCGGAATGAAGGGAAAACTTTAAATATCAGGGGCACTAGAAAATACTTCCTTCATAGACAAGAAAGTGATTTGGTTTTAGTCAATAAAAAAGTAACTACTATGTACCCACACGGTAAAAATGAAAAGGAGAGATAATAGAAGGCTTTATTGGAGATAGATAAGAGCAGTTAAATTACTTGTGGCATTTACCATCTAATATAACCAATGTCTCAAGAGAAGCAAAGTGACAAATTTGCATACACTTAGGAAAGACCAATAAACCCAGAAAATTCATATTGTTGTTTTCATGTGCTCATTCTCTTGTTCTAACAGAACTGTAAAAAAAGGGGGGAAAAAGTGCATCTGGGCAAGCTTTCCAAGAATTAGCACTTATTTCCATTTTTTTTTTCACCATTTTGCACTATTATTTGCATTAGATTTTTTTAGCAGTCTTTCATCTTCAACTGTATTCATGTGTTGCTGGCTTCAACAATTAGACACTTGATAATAATATTCTATGGGAACACAAACTTATTTCTTGTAATATCCCAGTGAATAAGAAATTGCTGAGAAYACACTCAGAGTGATTAATAACTCTCTACCTATAGAGGTTTCAAATGTTTATAGCACTAATATAATGGAGTACTCATAATGCTAGGTCTTGTGGTGTGACGGTAACCATCACAACAGGCATTCCATGACCTTCTTGAACCTTTGCTCATTTGAGAATGAGAGATTGCACGATTAGCATACACTTCCTTGAGAAATATAATATTTGCCTATGAACACGCCTATGAACTCTTCTTAAAAGTCATTGAAATAAGTTGAAGCTGTTGCTCTTCTAGAAGAAAACACATGGTCAGAATCTAAGAGGGAATTTTTATCCAAGCTGAATCCTGCTTAAGACAAAGATTGTATGGACTGCTTAATATGCCAGAAAATACACACAAATAGTTTTGCATACTGGCAGTTTGGGATTATTCATTGTTTCAACAAATACATGAGAAATCACTTAAGATGGGACTGAAATCCAAGGCCAAGACAAATATAGGTCTGTTAAACTTCAAAAGGGTTACCTATAGGGAAAAATTGGACAGAAAAATATAACTGTTTACAAAACTTGTTTTTATGGCATTTTCTTTATAAAGATTCTTTTCACTCCTGGAAGGTCARTTTACTAGGAGCTCTGGGATATGGTCCTCATGGTTTGCACAAACTTTCAACAATAATTCAAAATTTTTCAAAATAAAAAGCTGTTGAACCTTTCTTAAAGTTTTTAACAAGCTGTCAGCATCTGCAGAATTGTATTTATGTGCCTTTTCACTCTGAATCACATCAGTGATATTCCTTGCTTCACGGTGAAAAATAAATTGTAATACAATCCACAGAGGGCAAAAGAATCATAAAGACCTCATATGAGAAAGGGAATTATTTCTGAGATGGCAGAAGGTGTACAAAAGCTTTTGGTAATATATTTTGCTACCTGAAGACCTTATGATTCACACACTTCTGTACAAGGATGGATATTGTTATGCTATAACACCACCACATTATTTGCAATATATACCTTATAGAYAGAGTATGCAAACTGAAGTACTTTTTAAATTGTAGACTCCTTTTGACGATCAGGACTGTAAATCAAGTACCAACACTTTTTACTTGATCTATGGTATGTGCATCCAACAGATCCAAATAAGTTCAGGGCTTTTTCTTCTACTTCAGTTAGTTAGATGATTTAACTAAGAATTCATTCAACAATTTTAAATATATTCTTACGATTTTCAGATGTTACTGTATATTACTGAAGAGCATATGGCAACTCTGTCTTTCATGGGAAATTATACCACAGTCAAAGTAGTCTTTCATCAGCAATGATCTGTGTCTGACYCTTCCCTTTTGGGATTTTCCTTTGTTTTTGACAAATAAGAATTATTATGGTTGTAATCAAATTGGCATATAGGAAGTATTAGCAGAAAACCTGTTTTAAAATAATAATTAAAGCTTTTATGTGCACTACTTAAATTTACTGCTGGATCTCAGAATGCTTCAAAAATGTTTCCTCTTCTCTAACACCTTTCATTATGTGCACATTAAAAATATTCTACCATTATCTTCTCTTCCATTTTTAGAAAGACAGTACAATATGAATACAATCAGCAGATGATGCACAGAGGCTGGTTTCCTAGGACTGCCACAGCCAAATAGCAAATGTAATATAAATTTAAGACCATTTCACATCCTTGACAATCCGTAAAGAAACATACCTGACAAACAAGCCCACCTCCTACGTGTGACAGGCTTACCTTTGCCCCTTCAAATGCCCCCACAGCCAAGACTGAATTTAATTTAATGTGGATTTTATTTTAATTTTATTTTACACAATCCAAGAAAGCCATAAAGTCAGTTTTATCATTCTTCTGTTCAAGCYTGGTCTAGGTGCTGTACCAGGGAATTAACTTTAAAAAAGAAATCTCAAAACATAATTTCTTCCTTCTCCATAAAAAGACACCACCTTCATACTCTGTTTTGCCATTAAGTCTTGTGGAATTTTGTGTTTCTTGACACTAGTGAACTGTACGTAATATGTGATTAGGATGTAACAGTAAGACAAGCTGTATTTCAGACTGATATATCCCTGTTTATTGTTCCCTGCCTTTCACTTCATGCCAAATATTTGTCACAGTCTTACAGTATATACCCACATGGCCGCCTATCTCCTTTATCGTGCATATGGTGTGAAACATCTAACCTTTTTATTTTGAGTACTGTAGGTTATTCTTAAGTGTGTTGCAGATTCCAGAAGTGTTTAATTTATATTAAAATGGATAACGTACTGTGGGTAAACAGGGATTTTGTTCACAATTCACCAAAACATTCTCTGTGAATTTTGCATCTATATCTATATCTATATCTAATCTATATCTATATCTATATCTATATCTATATCTATATCTATATCATCTATATCTATATCTATATCTATATCTATATCTATATCTATATCTATATCTATCTATATCATCTATATCTATATCTATATCTATATCTATCTATATAATCTATATCTATATCTATATCTATATCTATATCTATATCTATATCTATATCTATATCTATCTATATACACTGCATATGAGTGTGTTTCAAAGCTTATTTTTCTGGTTGTCAATGAAAATAATGCTTAGTTTAGAAGTGATTTTAAAATGCTGAAACATTTTGTCTTGGTTTCCTACATGAAGCAGACTTGAGTAGCAGCCTGCTTATGTTAGAAGGCAGATCATAGATCATATTGAGTGCAACCAGCACCAATTGGCAAACTTGGCAGGTTGATCAGAAAGGTTAAAAACTAAGTGGGCAATGGGAYTGACCTTCTTTTCCAAGTTAACACCAAAACACTCCGCTGAGCTAGTGCAGAGAAATCTGTTGACCCTATCCTCTTTCTGTGTAGAGTTCTCTTCTCTGGGGCTGTCAATCCAACCTTTTCCAGCAGCACTAAAACTACTAATGAATAAACTACTAATTAATAAGAAACTACTAAAACTACAAATGCATAAAACTACTAATAAATAAGACATACATAACAAAAGTGGCGAAATGTCCATACTCCCAGAAGTACTTAGAATGTGAGATTCTAAATATATATATCTAAAAGGTATATGACAGAATAGTGTGGTATGGAAATATATTGGAAGTGTCATGTATCTTCAGTGAATCTTTGCTAAGTAAAGTGTGTCTTGTGAGTCATGTTTGGGAAGGGGGAGATGGAGATAAGATATTTTTCTTCAGAATTTTGTGTCTTTCGTGAGGGGGTATATCAGAGTATACTGAATTGTAAAATAATGACTCAGTGTCTTGAGACTCCTAAGCCTCCACAAGGCTTTTTCAACCTTCTCAGGTAGGAAATATATGACATTAACGCTCTATTACTCCACCTTCCCAGGAAAAAGTCATCTTCTGCCTCACAAGAGTCCTGTATTCACAACAGCCCTATTGTAGCCCGCTGATCCCCGGCGCAGGAAAGACACACGAGAAACAGGTCCAGTTTCTTCTTTATTAATCTTCTGATTCCAGCTCTTTTAGCTATAGTGATTTTCAGCTCTCTGCTCTGCAGTGAAATCAGCTCTCTCTGAGCTCTCTCTGCTGCCAACRCGTCTTTTATACAGTTTTCTTATCTTCCCGGGTGACAGAGACCAGTCTGATTCTTATTTATGCCTCAACATATGTTCCACGAGGTAAAAGATGGCTTCCGGGAGTAGTGTGCTTGCAGGGAGCCTTGTCCCTCGGGAGGCTTTRCCTGGCAGCCAGTCACGGGAGAGACAGCTTCCCCCACTGCTCTGCAAGCACCCTGCCTCCACCTTGTTGGTGGGGCAGATGCCCGGATGCCCGGGAAAAAAGCCCGCGGAGAAAGTGCGCGGGAAATAGGAGGGCGAGGCGTATAAAAGCAGTGACACAACGGGGGCCATTTTCCTTTGGAGTTCTTGGAGGTAGCGGGGGTCCGCCTCGAGGGTCACCTTGGCCTCCCCCCGCTCCTTCGCTTTTCTTTTTCTCCCTGTGGTCCTGCCTTCCCTGTCCGCACCTGTCTTCTCCGTGTGCTCTGTTTCGCCGCTTCCCCGAGGCATCTCGACCCTGCGACAACCTCGTGTTTGCTGTCTTCCCGACGGAGCCGCCACCTGCAGCAGCCGCTGCCCACAGCCRTGTGTCCAGCAGTGCCCACAGCAGCCGCGTGTCCAGCAGTGCCCGCAGCCGTGTGTCCAGCAGTGCCCGCAGCCGTGTGTCCAGCCGTGCCCRCAGCCGTGTGTCCAGCAGTGCCCGCAGCCCCAGCCGCGTGTCCGGCAGTGCCCGCAGCGCCAGCCTGCCCACAGCAGCCGCAGCTATCTCACGAGTGTGCCCGTAGCCACGGATTCATCTTCTCCGCTGTCGAGAAGGACACGCAGCCGCTGCTGTTTGGAAATCGCGCCCAGCTGCCTCAAAAGCCGCGCAGGCTCCTCGCCGTTCGCAGCACACACACACACACACAC
>NW_026623556.1:106507-109006 GCF_030028575.1 Malurus melanocephalus
TCTGCCAACGTCGACGGGGTGCCCGGGGTACAGCGGTAACAATCTCTCTCCTATTCTCTCTCCGTTTCTCCTTTTCCCTCTTTTCTATTCCCCCCTTGGTAGGAAGTGGTAGGAACACTTACCCTTCTTTATCAATAAACAGTTCTCAGATATAATATTGCCGCGTTTGCGCTTCATTTTTTGTCCAAAAAGTCTATTAAAAGAATCCTCCCCGACTCCCTCTTTCGAGCGGGACGGGACACCGGGTTTTGAGAACATACAAATCAACGAAGCCCTAGACAGATTACATAACCAKAATATTCTCCAATGTCCATGTAGCATGTTCTAGTCTTTAATTGGTGGATACTTTCATTTATCCAATCCTGTCCATCTCTGTGGCTGGTACGTCAGCCCAGCTCGAGTCTGCGCTGTTTTCTCCATGTCTGAGTCCAGGCTGTTTTCCAGCCCAACCCCCACACATAGCTCTAAAACAGCGAAGGCCACGGCACAGCCCTTTCCTAGTTACAACACAGACATATATCAGTGGAAAATTTACATGGTTGTGAATTACATGGTGTGGTCTCTATCTTCTATCTTAGCACACAGGACTGAGGCAGATATTTTTATTTGGCATTTGGTTTGCAGATTCAGTTGTCCTTGAGTACTTTCAGATCAGTCTTTCTAGCCTGTTATATTTATTCAATGGTTTTGTAGCACCTCTGGTGAAAAGATGTAAATACATTTGTATTCCTAAATATCATAATACTTCATCTGTTCTTCTTTACTTTCCATAGGCATTATTAGCCCCAGAATTGCTGTGCTTTGTTGTTTGGGAAACCACTCTGCGAGGTGACCTCTTCAGATGAGTGACAGGCCTTTATCACCTTCCCCACTCCCTACCATTTTTCTGGCTCCTTAAGGGACTCCAGAATTTCTGCTTCAATGGATGGCAGATACCTTTGCAGCAATTCCACAAYGTCCTTGCTTAGAGAAGAAATACAGGTGAAATTTGAAGATGTGGCCCCAATGATTTTACTGTCTGGATATATTAATGATGTGTTTTCTTTCACCAGTGAATGAAAAGATGGAAAAAAGAAGCTAAAAATCTTTACTTTGTGGAAGCCAAATCTAAGAAAATGTCATGTACAAATTATGGAGATTCAGGCCATGTCTTCGGCTCTCAAACACAATACGCAAAAAATTCTTTTTCATCATAAACGAAAAAGATGGATGCCAAAACAATATGAAGTTCATCAGCCAATGTACTATTTGTAGATCTTTGACCAGCCATGATAGACATTTCTTTTTAAAATCTATTGRTTATGCATTCTGTTTTATCCAGGAAAATATTTTGGTTTTGGTTTTATTTTTCTTCCCTAGAAATACAAGCGATCAATTTTAGTTCATGATTTGCTAATTTAKTTGTTCAGATTGCACACGTACTCTAAATATTTTGAAGGCCTTTGCTTGGGCCTGTGGTTAATGCTACTTCCTATTCTTTTTAATTTACATAATGTTTACTGATAATGTTGTGTAGAGCAGAACAACAAACTGCCTTACCTCCGTGTAAATTGCAATTCTATTAGATTACAACAAGTCGGGATCTGGTCCAAGAATTTAACRTCAAACAGTATAACATGGATGCTTCCTTGGGCTTAAAGTGTTCTATATTTTTAGAAGAGTAGGATTTTCCTGCACTAATCCTCCCTATTCCTGTGCTGTATTTCCTGTATAATCCTTTGAGTCTCACTGAATATTAAAGTCCAAGTAAGCTTTGGGTCTTGGACTTCAAAGCTAGAAGGAAAGATTATTTAGTAGAATTTGCTATTTTAACCATTACAAATCAATATTTGTCCAAAAATCCCATACTATAATATAATCATATCTGAAATATGTACAAAAAGTCATCTATCCAGAAACTACATTTTCTGGATTGCAAAAAGTTAGAAACATTGCACAAAATCACAGAGTAAGCCAGGACATATTTCAGTATATTTATACAACCTTTCCCTGTTCTCAAAATCCTCTGRTGCGTGATTTTACAGGAAGGATTTTGGTCACATTTTAAAGGAGCTTTGTCTGTCCTTAGGAAATATATAATATTGGGACTATTGTCTCATCTGTGAAGATGACATTTGGGATTTTTATTTGCCTCAAGGTATCTGTTGGCCTTTTACAACATTTTCTTTTTATTTATGTCCCTAATCAAATATAAGTGCATATTGAAAAGAAAGTTTTATTACATCAACATCGCCTCCTTTATTTAGAGTAGTTAATTTATATATTTATTCTGTCACCTTCTCATCTTTTTTGCTGCTCTGCAGAGTCTCATATTTTGAATTTCTGTATCTCTTGCTGGCCATAAAAAACCTTTGCACATCCTGGTGATCACCATGCAAAACTTTTTGATAGGTAATTAGTGATCAAAACTGTGAGTAGCATTTAAGTGTTCTTAGATTATTGAAATTTTTCAGCCTGGAAGGAAAAGGAAAGAGAAGGAAAGGAAAGAAAGAAAGAAAG
>NW_026623556.1:110108-139555 GCF_030028575.1 Malurus melanocephalus
AAAAAAAAAAAAAAAAAATCTTCCCAATCCCAGCTGAACTTCAAGAAGTGTATTGTAACTTGCCTGTAAATTTCTCAATATTTGAGGAATATGTTCATCTGCTTTCTCAAATATTGACAATTGTGCTAATTAACAAATTTGACACCAAAAAGGTTAAACACTCCTCATTGTTTTTAAAACACCATTTAATTTACTTCTTATAATTGATACATTAATCTGGACTGATCAAACAAGTTTTTAGACAACTGTTAAATTCAAAACTGTTTGTCATAAAATAACATGATGAAGGCTGATCAGTGTATAAATCCAGTGCCAAATTATCTCTAAAATTGAACGGATTTCTTATATATATTGAAAACTGTTTTGGTACACTAAATGCAGCAGTATTTACAGAAGGGTTAGTCTAATATACCAAGACCCTACATCTTCCTTTTCTTTCTGAAGCTCATGAATTATACTTGTCTATTTGCCTGCATGCTTATTAAAAATGGGTATTATAAAATTAAAATTGTTTCTGTTTGTCCTCCTGCTTTATTTTCTATGGTTTGCCTGAAGGTTTTGCTGAGAACAGATTCAATTAGTAGTATTTAAAATAATTCTGATGCATAGTTTGCTGAGTTTTATTTTTTTACTCATACGTGAAAAGAATACTGATTGTTGCATTTTTGGGAATATGGAATTAAAGAATATAGAGTTTGAATGCTTTTTAATTTTCTCATGCTTGTATTATAGTGCATACTAAACAAAAGAGCATGGCTTTAGAAGCAGAGCACACTGCTTTGAGTACATTGCTAGCTGACACTGGTGAATTAATTAATAGAGAGGGTAGCAGTATGATAAATGGGGTATGAGTAGCAACTCCAACAGGATTTGAACTGCAAAGAACTCTTTCTATCCTATCTAATCAGAAGAGGAAGCCATCGGGTCAGTTTTGAGTGTTCTAGGAGGCATGCAGTATTAGACAATGATAAAAGAGCCTTCAGTCTTTGAAGTCATTATAGAGTCATCCAAATTTTCCATTATATAGTTACATAGTTATTGTCCCATTATACAGTCAACTGAATTTTCCATTAGCAAGTTGCTTCCACCCCATAGCAGAGTTTAAAATTGTAAATGAACTATGCTAAACCCTAAGCCTTGCAATCCATCTGTGGATTGATGGTGTTAATGYTGTTCTCCTATCTTGTCTTTGTGTGTGTTTCCAGAACTCAGCCACATAATCTGATCTTTATGTAGCTCAGTAGGGAATTCACTAAAATGAGTAAGATGAATAGACCCTATCACTTCTGCAGATAGATATATCTTTATAAGGCAACTTTAGACTCCAACAGTCTATTGATTTTTGCTACATAAACATAAATAAAACAGCTGATTTAAATACTATTATCAAAATTCTACTGATAAAAGTACATATGTATATTAAATCCATTAAAATAATTTTTCTTCTATGTTCTTGCATATTATCTTAATGATAAATGAAACTGGCAGCAATCAAGCTATTCCCTGAATACCTAAGCAGTTTGTAAGTATTTGCAAGGTGCTGTATTGCAGTATGTCCTATGAATACAGTAACATTCTCATGGAATTTTGATGAAGGTTATGCTATTGTTCTTCCAAATCCTTTATATATCTATCTTGAAGAAATGCTAAGAGACTCTAGCTTTACATCTTACCTTTTCTGCTTTGATTGAAATTTCCTACTGAATTTGATCTTTTGCACTTCTAATAGAATCATGACGGTCATTAATAACTTCACATTTATTCGAAACTGTCACCACACAGAGAGGTTAATTACTGTTGCTGAAAATGAAAAGGTATAAAAAGAACAAGGTTGCCAACAAGGCTGAATCTAAAAAAAGACTGACAGGACACCTTTGATAAAATTTCACAACTCCACAATATATGTTCTATAAAATTTTAAAGTTAATCCATATACTTTAGATAGTGACTTAAATGCAATCCAATGAAAAATCTTTAGGACATGCATATCAGATGCTCAGCAGCATATAGGAAGCTAAAAATTAATGGCACAGATGGATTGAAAGACAGGTGAGAAGGACAGTTGAAGGTAAGTTTAATTTTCATCTTGCCTGACTTTGTCTCTACACAACATTGTCTGGTTTCTCTTTTATTTTAATATAATTTTTTATTTTAATATCATTGATTATCCTGTTCCTAATTCTCCATCCATGTGTCATTTACTATTTTCTGCCTTTTTTTCTGTATTTACAAGATCTCTTAACTTGGTCATCAGAGTTCCTCTGTTTCCTGGTTCAGCATCTCCAATAGAAATGATGAAGAATATCATCCTACCTGATGCTTTAAACAATCTATTTATCTTGCTACAGTTTTATCATTTTCCTATCATAATAAYGATTACCACATTCTCTTTACTGGGTGTCGTGATTTAGGAGTGGCACCTGCTAATTCAGTGCTCTCCTCCTCTCTAAAGCCCACTACTCTCCATGCTCTGGGAGGCTGGAGATACAAAAGGCAGAGACTACAGATTGAGATAAAAACAATTTACTGGAAATATCAATAAGAAAAAGAAACAATAAAAGTAAAAGCAACAATATTAATAACAAAAGTGTACAAAAGAAGGTGATTTACATGCAAAATGCTCACTGAGTCTAACCCAAAGCAAGCATCTGCAGCCAGCACCACCTCTCCTCCCCCTCCACCATGTTTTTTTCCAAATGGAAAAGGATGCCCATTTTCTTGGAAACAAGGCAGAGCAGGAGAAGCCTCCTTCTTGTGGCCCCTAGGTAAAATGGTCTGGAATAACCTCTTAGATRCAACAACAGCCACGCCCCCTCAGCTACTACAAAAATTAACTCTGTCCTGGCCGAAACCAGGACTCTGGACTTGTTACACATCTTGTTGAATTACTTTTTTGAGCATGACCTTCCTGAATTGCAGCAAACAAAATCTTGTACTTATTACACGTTTGAAAAGTCTAGACAGCCAAAAGCTTTCAATCAGTCCAATCAATTCTACGAATTTACTAAAAAGTATGGCACTTACGAAATATAATTTAATATTTTTTTAACAATTTTTATGTGCTTAGATGGAGCTTTCAAACAACACATAACAAATTCCTTCCCTAATGTTTGAACTTCAGGGTTCATACTCTTTTTAGCCACAGAAGATACAGATTTGGACTGAAGTTTTGATTTTATTATAATTAGTATCAGCATTTCCAGTAATGTCAGTAGGAGCAGATTTTTACCCTTATTATTATTTCTTTCAGAAGAAAACTGCATTTTTCTTATTATAATAAGAAGAAAGGACTGCTATTTAAGATACTGTATCCTTGGAAGCTCAGGAGGGAGGAATAGGTTATGGCATATATAACATCACTGTGGCTCGGCACTGATTTTTTCAGTTTTAAGTTTATTGATTTGAAGCACACAAGGCCAGAAGGCATTGTTGCATCAGCTAGTCTGTTGTATTGGACATCACAGGCCATTACATTTCAGACAACCTCCACTGAGTTTGATAATCTGCATTTGGATATGGATMATTGGCTAATACTTGTCTTCCAGAAAATATAATCTTCACTAAAAGGCACCAGAAGACAGAGAATCTGTCACTTTCTTTGTTGCTCATTACCAAGGTTAATAATGCTATTAAAATATATTGTGTTTTACTTCTAATTTCAATTTTTTCTGACTTCAGCATTGATTCTTGTTATGCCTTGCTGTTCTGGGTAAAGAAGCCCTATAATATCTATGTTTTTCCCCATGAAAAAGGGAACTCCTTTTCTTTAGGTATTCTGTGTCTTTGTCTGCAGTCATGATGAATGCATGACTGCCAAAATCAGATCAAAATACTCTTCTACAAAACTGTTTTGTTTTTGGTTTTGTTTTGTTTTGTATTTTTTTTTCTCAGCAGACCATTGGTTCACAGTGAATTTCTGAAAGGACTATAACTGTTTTACTGTTTTTTAAGTCTTTTAAGTTGTGTTAGATTTTAATAGGCCAATGATGAGAAAGACTTATTCCAATCTCTTCCCAAAAGTTTGACACATTAAGTCCTCTTTCTCCATTCCCAGTGTTGTGTTTTGAGCTGTTCTTACAGAATTCTATAAATTTCCATTACAGAGAGAGCAGAAGAATGATTTCTAGGTAAGAACACAACTTGATTTTGAAAGTGAATATGGTATAATATTAAATTCTCCTGAGCCAGTAATGTTAGTGCCTGCAATAACCCACATAAATAATGAATCAAAGAAGGAATGTACAAGCTCTTTCAGGAGGTACTTACACAGAAATAAACTGCTGAGAGTTTTTATCTGAGAGTCTGATTAYATTGGTTTTGGAGGTGAAAAACTGAGTTCCACAGCAGAACATCTTCAACACTTTACTGTAGAGGATAGAATGCACCAGTCTGGAGCAAAAAAAAACCTTATCTATCGTTATTAACTATTCACGCATAACGTTTGTTTCAATTTTCTCAGTGTGTTCCATTTTGCATGTTTTTTATTTTTTTTAATCTCTGCTGATGCCTAGATTTTTAGTTTTTAATATATATGTATCTCTGTAGATTTTTTATTTATAATTGTAGAGTTTCTAGTGCTTTTCCTGTCCTTTCTCATATTAACCCTTTCTAGCACATCCTTGAAATTCTGTTTAGTTTTATTTCCAAGTGTCATGGTTTTAGTTGGCCCGATTTTTTGGTGGTGGGGGGATGGGATCAAGAAACCACAAAGATGGCTGTTGTGAGAAATTCTAGGGGCTGTCTCCTTCTTCAGCAAAAGGAGCCCTACCCCCWCCTGTGTTTCAGAGCCAATCCATCATGGCTCTGAGGGTGATGGACAGGCTGATCATCAGGCCTGGGCCAACTGCACAGGTTGGTTACACCTCTGTGATGACGTATTATTTAGTATTTAAGAAGAATTCAAAACAAGATAGGGGCGGCCGCCATGTTAGTTTTAGGTTGTTAGCATGAAGTTTTAGTATCTTGCACTGGGAAAAACAGAGCAGGAGGGTGGGGAGATGTAAGAAAAAAATAGAGACCGAAAGATCAGTAAGGAGAAGACTSGATGATTGCTATGCCGTGCTGTGATTCTCRAACATGGAGGAACTAAGTGTCTCGGAAAGGACTGAGAGAGACCTGAATAGGAAAAAGAGRCCGACCTTGTTCTGAGGAAGAAAAACGCTGGCCTTTTGAGGACTGAACTGAACTGCCCTGCGGGGAGGGAGAGATGCCCCCGCCTACGTTTGAAGCAAAGAAGCTGTGTTCTGCCAGGAGAAATGTGATAACTGTCTTATGCTGCCAAAATAACGCAGTTTGGCCTTGAAGGACATTCTTTCTTTTCTCCTACGAGGTAAAGAAATACTTTCCCCACCATCAGCAGTTACGTACTGACTCTTCTTGGGAAGAAACTTCCACAGCTTGGAGCTGTAAGAACGCTTCCCCTATAATGCTTGACAACAACTGTAATGAGTGCTTTGATCTGTGTTAGACTTTCATTCCTGTCCCCTTTGTGTGTGGGAAAACATGGGGGATGGAGAGGGATGGGACCTGGGAAAGAGACGGATCCCCGGAAAGGATAACAGGTGTCTTAAAATGTCTGTTTTTTATCTTTTTTCTCCTTGTAAATTTTTCCCCATCTCGCTTTTTTTTTTTTTTTTTTCCCCTCCACAGTGCCGTAGTAATCTTAGTAGTTTGTAGTAATAAATCTATTTTGCAACTTAAGTTATTCAGCCTGTCTGACTATTCTTTGGAACACGTATCTTTCTCACAATTACGTTATGTTATCTGAAAGCCATAAATTTTCTTGTTAATTGGGCTTTGCTCTCCCTTCTCCCTCTCTGGTGGGCGGAAAGGAGGGAACGTCATGTGTGCAGTGTTTTGGATTTTTTTTCAGCACAGTCAAAACCACTACATTTTCTGGTGCGTTGGCCGGGAAACGAAATAAAAAAAATTCAGGTTTTTAAACCCACGACACCAAGGAGTGAATTTCTAGCAAGAATATCTTGTTTTTCAGCAGAATTTGAGAGACATAATGAGATACAGGACAACGAAGCCCTTGGACCAACTCCAAGGAACAGACCCAAGGGTGGGCTTCTAGGGTAACTGGTCTCTTTTTAGATGTACCTGCTGGATGTACTAATTAATAAATCTCATAAAAATTGTAGAAATCCTGTATGACATGTACACATAGCCATATTTGTGCACCTGAAAGATTTCACTAAACGATTGATTTTTATCTTATCACTCTTAATATTGTTTGGCGAGGTTTTGTCTTTTGAGTCTAGGCAACACTGCAAAGATCAGAAGTTGAATGTCAAAATAAACCCTTAAAACTTGTAAACAAATTTTAAGACTTTTCTTACTTGGTCAGAATTAAAAAAAAAAAAAAAAAGAAAAAAGATTTTTCAGTAAGAGATTCCACTCACCTGGTATTTTTCTATTCGGTTATAGATTTTTCTGCATCTATATGACCATAGCTTGAGCTGATGTGAGGGGTCAGCCTGAGGTCTGTAACCCATGCATGTTTTCATCTTGTCTGGTTTCTCAGCCGGGGCATTCTCTTTGCTGGAGAGAAGCAGCTCGCTGTCTTGGCAGGCAGATTCATATTTACACTGAACAGCTACAGTTTGGCTAAACTAGACTGCCCAGCTTTGACACTGTGAAGGTTTAAGTCAAAAGTCTGTGTTTATGAGAGCAGTAAAGATGCAACTAAGTAACAAACCAAGCAAGGGAGAGGCTGAATTTTGGGAGTCTTAGGGTTCTTGAAACTATCTGTACCAAGGAGTATGGAAAGCCAGATAACCTTCACTGTGACACTTTAGTTTATCTTAAACAGCGGCTAATTAATTTGGAAAGGCAGTTGCTGGCTAAAACTTTGCACACCAGAGCCTCAGATAGTGTGGTGTTAAAATTCCAAAAACAGTAGTAGAAATAACTAGCAGTTATTAATTTTTCTTTTATAATAAATGCACATGAAAATTGAATTTATCTTGTCATTATACGTCCATTCAAAAACATGTCTTGGAAGAAGAAAAAAAACAAGATAAATGCAGAGACAAACTTTCTTTTGGATAGCTGGTATATAATTATATTGATTCAAAGTAAGTGAAATAGGGTAAAAAAAGTTATCAATACATTGTGGAACTGTTTAACAGTTACTGCTTTGTATAGTCAATCCATAAGATCCAAAATTTGACATTGTGCTACACTGCTGACAAGGTTGCATAGAGTTTTCCTCTAGCTGTCAATGTTTTTTCCAGTCAGTTTGCCCACACTCAATTCAAGTATCATTACCTCAATTCCAAGTACAGTGGAGATAATTTTTAAATTACGTGGTATAAAGACAGAGACTTCTTGCATGTGTTAAATTTCTGAAGATATATTCTGACATTTTTTCCCCCACTGCAGCATAAAACTTGTTTTATCAAGAATTCCCAATATTTTTCAAGAGCTAAAGCATATGAGTTGTTTTTTTTTGTTGTTGTTTTTTTTTTTTTTTTTTTTTTTTTTTTTTTTTTTTTTTTTAAATTTCTCACTTGATTTTGTCTTTTTGATTCCACTATGTGAGTGTGATAACTTTTTTTTTTTTTTTTTAAATTTCTCACTTGATTTTGTCTTTTTGATTCCACTATGTGAGTGTGATAACTGAATCAATTTCCCACATTGGAGAATTCTTGCTGAAAAAATGCTTACTGCTTTAAGTGATGATAGTACAGCAAAGAGGCAGAGAGTTAGCTTCCAGTGAGAGTCCAGGTCTGCATGAGCCTTAAACAAATATTCTTAGAATTTCATTAGGGAAAAGGTGACACAAAGCAATTGGGAAGGGATCTACCTTACAAGTCCAGCATCACATTGTAAAGTTTAGGGGTACTGTAGTGTCCTTTTTACTCTGGCTTGTACTCCTAGTACAGGAGAAGGGTATGGCTGATACTAGATCTCCTTTCAATTCCAGTCATTGTAGTGCCTTCTGTTGCTGTCACTGTTCTATCTGCTGCCCTACTAACTGCACAGCTGGAGTCTGATTGGAAGGGAGAATTTTATTTGAATTCTTCACATGAGATCTCCTTTCACATCTTTAGTTTTAACACCTTTAATAAAAACAAACATTATGACTTAATTTGCTGGGGAGATATATGCTGCAGGAGAGACAAAATATTCAGAACTAGCATTGTTCATTTTGATATAAAATGGCAGAAATGTTGAATCTGCCCATCATGAACACGATATGGCTCATTGACCTCAAAATACTTTTCAAAAGTAAGAACAATTGTCAGTAGGATGCACCATATCTAAAATCTGATGAATGACATGTACTACCCAGAAAAGTAAATTTAGAATGATTGTGGCAATTGTTTTGAAAGCCAGAGCTAGATTAAGAGGAATTCAAACATGACTAAATGAATGGAGAGCATAGAGATACAGAAGAACTTGATAATTTCCTTCCASTTATTATTTGTTACTAACTGAATACTTTACAACAAATCTCATTAATCAATGCTGTTGTAGTGTCCCACAAAAAGAACCATGGTCAGTAAGTTCAAAGCTGCAATGCRTCTACATTTGCACATTATAAAACTACCCATTTCTCTTTGCAGTAGTCAGGCAAAGTCAGGCATGGGATGTGATCATAAGGACATTTTTCTTTGATATTGGACTTCAGCATGTCAAGAGATCTGCAGATCTCTTGATTCAAAAATATTTGTAGTTCAGGGTTGTTTGCTCTTATAACTTCTCCCTTTTAGACCTCTTTTTAGTTTTCATTTTCTGAGTGTTATTTCAGCTTTTCTATCACTCATTTCAGTGAAATATTCTGGCAATTAAAAATAATATTAATTTAGACCTTAAAAATATTTAAAAAAAAATTAGGATTCTGTCTCAGGAATCACTGACTACAGGATGATAAAACAAATTCTAGAGTACACTAAATTTTACTCCCCGGTACAGAATATAGAAATAATAAAAATTGGTTACACTGAAATGATGCCACTGATGTCAAAAGCTGTAAAATGTTTTTTCCTGTTTAGCTGAAAGTGTATCAACCTTATATCCCTAAAAATCATGTTCTAAATCTTAGTATTGTATTAGTGGTTTTTTTTTTTTTTTTTTTTTTTTTTTTTTTTTTTTTTTTTTTTTTTTTTTTAATCAGAAATAAAATGCTACTTAAAATGGCTATGCTATATTCTCACCACCGGGAATTTTAGAAAATTTATGCTAATCCACTGCAATGAGATCTTTCTACAGAATATACAATTTACATCTATGTGTTCACAACTGCTACATGGCAAAGAATGCTCTAAATGATGAGTTTTGTGACTAAATGCACTCAAACAACTTGCAGATGAGAGACAGTCAGAGGAGGCTGGTTTATTTATCTCTCATTTTAACCTGTGATACTAAACTTGCTTAGATTGAAATGACAGCTATCTATGATGCGCTTGTTTCATTTTAAACCACTTCCTTTAAAGTTGTTTTTATTTTCTAGATATGCTGTGTAATTTATGTCTTCAAATTCAAATACTTTGTGGATTAGAAGAATGTAAAACCAAATATGCTTGGTGTTTATTTCTTGTTGCATAATATGACTTTGCTTCTGTGAGATTTCCATAAAACATTACAATATCTTATGCAGTGCATGATACAGTTAAGATAATGCAGTATTTTAAATTTTGTTTGATTTTCAACTTTATGACAAGTTTATAAGAGATTTTAATTGTATTTTTCTCTTCTAAGATACAGAAATAATAAAAATGCAACTTCTGTGTGACAGAGGGAAACGGTATTATAAGGTGAGAACATAAGGCAAAGTTCTGCCTTTAGAATTTTCTCTCTCTTGTTTATTTTCTATTGAAACGTTTCTGAAAGGAAGCTCATACCTGAACAGCAAGGATTTTCAAGGATCTGTACATCTGCAAAGAGAGATAAGTAGAATTTTAGTGTGCTTTTGCCATGACTTTGAGCCTTTTATATTTAAGACCAAATTCTAAACAATGTAGGTTCAGAAAAGCTGTTGTGAACACGGCGTAATTTYAAATACCCTGCAAAAATATTCTGGACTGATACATAAGCTGTTTGAAACAGCCATGCCTCCAGTCAGTACCTGGAGAGCTTATCTTATTTTCTGCAGCAGAACTCTTGTTTACTCTCTAATGAAATGATCTGACATTCCATGAACAGAAGATATCTTAATCTAGAACAATAGATATTTCAATTAAGGTAGCATTGAAGATGTAGAGGATTACATACAAGCCAGTAACACATTAAAGCTATTATGCCATTTAGGAGTGCTATTAAATACTATCTATTACTATTACCAAACTCATAAAATATAGAATTAATAAAATAAACATACTAAAGAATATGAAAATATAAAATTACAAAATAAAGTATAATATAGAATAAATAATTTCATAGCCTGAGCTTTTTATGAGACGTTTAATTTAGAAAATACTGTTAACTCAATTTCATCTAGGACAGCATAATCTCACATATATTAACAGTGTGATTGGAACAAGACTTTGCAATGAAAWATATTCTGACAAACAGCTTTCAGCAGCTCTAATCATTATTTTGTCACCACTTTTCTCCTTCGGTCTGTTACAGTCACTTATAGCTTTGTGATTTAAATTGGATTGTAAACTTTTCATTGAAGAAGTTGTGCCTGCTGGGTTGTGCAAAGCAATCCTAAAGTTCTCTCCTAACAGGAGTCCCTGGCAAGGCAGTGTCATGTTTATATTGGTAATATGAACTTTACACAACTCACACAAAATTCATGGCTTTTTATAACTGGAATCTGTAAGACTGTGTTTGAAATTATCTTAACAAAGGCTGAATTTAAAGAACATTACTCACTGGAAAAAAAACCCAAAACAAAACAACAAAACATTTTTGTTCTAAGAACCAAAGTCTCATTCAGCATAGAATTTTCTTTCTCTCTGAGAATTTGCATGATAAAAGCAAATGATGAATGGACATGGGAATGAAAAGTTTGGGAGAGGAGCTTGTGACAGTTCCTTTGAAGCTTTARGAGTTTATAATGTAAATAAGTGTTTAGGGGATTATTAATATTCACATATTTTAAACCAAAGGCTTTCTGTAAGGTCAACTTTTAGCAGTTGAAGCATGCAGAAAGAATTGTAAAACGTATGTGTGAACATGTTCAAAGACTTTATAGATTATGTGCTGCAGAATGTTTTCATTTGACTCTTAATATGATATTATATATGCCAAATTAGTGTATATAACTAGTTATCATCAGGGATATATATACCATAGGCCTTGTGAGATCTGGAAGTCATGGAATGCTAGCACTTTTTTTATATGAAGACATTTTGGTTTCAGAATATCACCAGAAGAACAGACAAGACTAAAAAAGGAGTTTTCAAATGAGCTTTAACAAGCAGGGTCCTAATTTACTATGACGGCAAAAAGGTAACTTATTTCTCAGAAGTGTTGCTTAATATAGCTGTTATCTAAAACATGTCTGGAAACCAGTGTGCTTCTTTATATATCCAAATGCATTTTAGATATCCTGAAGCACACATTTTAAATTCTCAAGCTGAGGCAAATGACCAATCAACTCTAATTTACAACTAAATAATTAACTATAAATCATTATTACTATGATATAAGGGCTGCACTATATATAATAGCTCTGCAAGACTTACTCATTTTCATTTGTCTCACATATTACTGAAATGTTGAAAAAACCCTTGTTTTCCTCATTCAAATAAAGATAATTTATGTGAAAATCTAAGCATGAAATCAATTATATTAATCTCTTTTTTAATTCCATATACCAATGTTGACCTGAATTTTCATTTCACAGCGAATAAGTCAATCTATTAAATATATTTTTGCCCATGGACTGAATTCCAGGTCTCTCTGTGACACTGAATTATTGAAATTTCATGAATGATGATGTAACCATTGCTTGTATGCAACCACTGCTGTAATATCAATCTGAATTTTGACTACTTGACAAGTATGAATGTCGACCTTAAGTAATGAATTTGGTAATATTACATCCATTCATATATTGCTGATATACTCATACAGTATGCTGAAGCTACAAAAACCGTCAAAAGGTGCTTGTCATCTCTAATCAGCATTTGCTATTTCCCCATGAAATCTAATTCAATTACACTTGTCAAGAATAAATCAAGAATAACTTCTGCAAACTGAATATTCTTTTGTTTCACTCACTGTGCCTTGAGGAATTTTTACCTCCCTTTTGTCTATATTTCAACAATTTACTTCATAAGGAGGAATTGACAAAGGGCATAGCAAAAAAAAGGAAAGAAAAAAATGTTGGATAGCACTCATTCTTGAGATAAGTTAGCTGGAAAAGCTGAATTATTCATACACCAATAAAATCACACCTAGGGAAGTGCAAAGTTGCTTATCACAAGGAGAAGGAAGGAAATAATCCAATCTGTTTACTAACATGTATAATGCAGCCATTCACTTAATTCTGCAAATATTTTCTTATCAAATTGCTTCTTAGAAAATGAGAAATAAATTGCTGGACTGTATTTATGCAATGCTTATATAGCAATTTTCCTTTAGTATTTGTCAAATACTCCAAATAGCCGTAAATTCACTCTTTGTGTCTTGGTTATGCAGTGAAACAACCGCACCACAGTAATGCCAAAGTCATATAGTTTCTCAAAGTTTTTAAATAATAAGGTTAGAAATACAAGTTGGCATTTTTGTTCTAATCTACTGGATAGTCTCATCCGATTAAAATACAAACATGAAGATATGAAGAAATTCGCAATTTTGAAATGCCAAAATTATATGATGAAAAAAGTACTATTGACATGTATAAGAAAAGACAGTTTTTATTATCTAAAAAAGTAACCTCTCCAGGAAGCTGAAATTAGAAATTAATCTGCTGCTTCAAAGACTCTGCTACATTACTCAAAAACTTTTGTTTGAAAATGTAAATATATAAATAACTTTAGCAAATATACATCAATTAAGTAAAAAGGTCACAGTCAAGATGTACAATTTTCTTCCACCAAAACCACCTTTTTTTGGGGGGATACTGGGAAAATGTGCAAGATAGGAAACATTTTGAGTTCAAAGGAGAGAATATCAGTCATAAATGCTACTAAGAACTATTCCTTCAAGGAGTTGACAATTGCATAGAAATTGTTACAATTCCTCCATAGAAATACTTATAAGTAAATTTAGGCAAATACTAACCTAAACTAAGAGAAAGGAGTATTTTCCCTGTTTCAAAGTGATTGGAATGCTTTTAAATGAAGGGAAAATATGACAAAAAAGGAGAACCTCTCTCCAGAAAAGGCAAACCTGGATGATTAAGAACTTTATTCTAGTTTTCTTTGTTTTAGACTTCAAAATACAGATTTCTCAAACCTGAGGAAAAGATGGCTTAGAGCTCCTCGGATGGCACCTGGACATGTGCCTGCAGGTGATAGAAACAAGAATCCATTGTTTAGATTAGCTAAAACCTCAGTGTGTGTTCAGTACGCCTCAAATGTGTTTTCTAGGGGCTTGAGAATAAGGGTTTTCTGTGAATACCATGTCAAACCTGTGTGGATGCCTTGAGTAATCTGAGTGTCTTAATCATGAACTGAATCCATACCCAATATATATTTTATTTAAATGGATATCATATATAGTTAATTTGTAATATTCTGTTTATAAATATACATAATTTTCTTTGCGTTAAAGCTAGGTTTGTTTGTAAACTTTTCAAGTAAAGTTATCCCCATAACTTGAATAAAATTCATAGTACTGAAGAAGAGACCTGAGTAGGCAGAGAGAAAAGAAGGAAAACTTTTGAAAAATACCCTGCTGCAACTCAGAAGCAACAATTGACTAATGAATTTAGTCTATTAATTTGGGAATATATTTAACTGACATAGACCGTCAAATTGCTCTGTTGAAGAGGGTGACTGACTCTGTAACTGCTAATTTACAGGACTTTGGGGGAGAACCTTGGCTTGTGAAAGAGGAATTCTGTGCAGCTTTCAAACAGTGGATATAACTCAAAGATCAAGCTAAAATTTAAGTTGACAAAATTAAAAAAAATATAAACAGCAATTTCCTTACTAAAAAAATATGTTATTTTTGACAGAGGGAAAACTTATTAGGTCTTATTTTGATATGACCATAGAATCACAGAACAGTGACAAGATAGCAAGGGGACTGCTGAGGGGCATCTGGTCCAACACCTTGCTCAAACTGGGACACTGGGAGCTGGTAACCCAGGGCCAAATCCAGGCAGCTTTTTGCTTATCTCCATATTTGGGGACTCMAAAACCTGCAGATATTAGTAATTAAAACCTCTCTATGTTACAAATGGAAGAATACAAATCAGAAGTTAGGAATTTGAAAGAAAACTGTAGTACACATRGAGAAATGTAGTTAATGTAAGGCTAAAACAGAGGAGGTTTTGTGTGTCTCAGAAACAATTTTAATTCTAAGTTTTATCCATCACATTTATGTCTCCCTGTTCTTTGCTTATGAAAATATCAGCTGTTGTATTTAGATTACTTAAAAAAATATACTTTTTCTTGCTTGTTTATTGAATTACTGTTGCATAGCCTGTGCTCAAGTTTAATGGGTTTTAATCAAAGAATTTACTTAACTTGCTGCAAAATGTCTGACCAATGAATATTCTGCACTATTAACATTGATTTTCTGAAAGTTTTGGAGCACTGGGGCAGCTCTCCAGAGATTGAAGGAAAGATGATATTGTGATAACATTGAAGAAAAGTGAGTTGGATCATCTGGCTGATGTTAGGCCTGTCAGTCTGAGATTGATCTCAGACAAAGTAATGGAAAGAAGCTGAGAGAACACTTGATTAATAAAGAAATAAAGGAGGTAAACATAATCTTTGCCAGTCAAAATGGGTTTTTGGGAAATAAATCTCATCAAACTGATTTGATGTCTTTTTCAACACTACAAGTTTTGTTAACAATTAAAATGAAATACACCCGTTACACCACAAGTTTTTCTCTTGATACTATACCACACCTTGTCTAATAAAAAAATGAAGGTAAAAATCAGTCTCACATACAATAAATGTAAAACTCTAGGTAGAAAGTTTCAAAATTAACTGAGAGTTAAAACTTTTAGTAGTTATGTTTCTGGCAGGACCCTATCGGATTTGACTTTGTGTGTTTTACTGTTGTTTGTTACCTATGTCTGCTAGGAAAGCATTATTCCTCTTTGAGCATGCTAAGAGAAATATGGTTGAAACAGTTGAATGAGACCAGTTACTGATATTATAAAGTCTGCTTTTTTTTCAATAAACTTTGGTCTACCCAATGAAAAATGTTAACAGCTAAGCATACAGTAAAAATATGCCAAAGAAAAATTAGGCTTTATTTGTATCGGGGTGGGCGCTGTCATGTAAAGCAGAGGTCTGAGAAATACTTCAAGTAATTTGAATGATTAGTTGAGAATAAACATTGACTGTTATGCTGTAACTCATAGGAATAATGTAATCTGTGATTTCATAAATAAAACTATTCCGATCTAATTTCTGGAAAATCTCCAAACTTTGTTATCCCAGTCTGGTGTAATCTAATATTAGAAACATTTAGTTTTGGAGTTCCCATCAAATATGACTTAAATGGAATAGCTTAAAAGACAAACAGCAGAAATAGAGAAAGAAGTGGAGAACTAATGCTGTTAGCAATTAGGTTTTATAATTAAAGGGGACAGCTGATTGGCAAGAGAAGGTTTCTTCAGTCTATCAGAAATATTGCATAATAATGCCAGATGGCTTGTAGTTGAAGCTAGATATGTTCAAATTATAAATAAAATAGTTTTAAGAGTAGCATGAGACACATTTTAATCAAGTGAATAGCACCTGCTATTCTTAAATTCTTAAATGCGTGTTGGTTCTCCCTGCTGCTCCAATTCAAGCAGGAATTAAGTTGAAGTCTCACATTACACAAAAAAATATGCTGGATGATTGAATGGACTTTTATGGCTGCAGTCCATKAATCTATAGCAACAGGGAGAGCTGACTCCTTTGTTCTGTTTGCCAATAAAATGAATTAAGTCTGATCTATACAGAAAATGTTCACTAACAGAATAATAATTGGATGGTATGTGATTTTTTGATTAAATAATTACACTGATAAAATCTCTAGTGTAAATTCACCAATACACAGGGCAGCTTAGTCTGTTTTTCAAACCAAATAAACATGCTAGTTTACATTGGAGTTATTGGACATTCGTGAGACACTTTAAGCTTAAAATGAAATAACTTTTACAGTTATGCTATGCTTAAAATTTATAATAAATGATGGACTGACTAAATGAGAAATTTTTCTGATGAGAAATCTTGACCAAACTAATATTTTAAGATGAAAAATATGTTTTGACCAACTTTATGAGCAAAATGTTCAGTTCCAGTTGTTCCTTGTACCCAAACTATTCTGTGTATCATCGCAGGGAAAAGTCATCAGCTGAATCAAATGCATTTCTTAATGTATTGTGCTCGTGTATCAATGTTTGTGTAGCGGGCGTGGCTACAGGAGTGACTTGTCGGGGAAGCTAGCAGAAGCTTCTCCCATGTCCAACAGATCCAATGTAAGGCAGCTCTGAGACTGACACTCTGCTGGTCGAGGGTGAGTAATTCAGAGAAGGCTGTAGTGACTCTGGGATAGGATGCTTAAGAGGCAAAGCAAAGTTATTTTCCAGGACAGAGAAAGGAATATGTGAGAGGAACAGCTGTGTCGGCATGTCAGCTTATGTCTGACACCACGGGCAGTGAAGAAGGAGGTAGAAAAGGTGCTCCAGGCACGGGAGCTGAGATCCCCTGCAGCCCGTGGTGCAGACYATGGTAAGGCAGCTGTGACCCTGCAGCCCCTGGAGGAGCACRGGGATGCAGAGATCCACCTGCAGCCCCAGGAGCTCCTGGCAGGGACCTCACACACTACAGCATGTATCCTGATGGGACTTGTGACCTTGTGAGGGACCCACACTGGAGCAGGCTGTCCTCAAAGGACTSCAGTCTATGGAAAGGTACCCACAGTGTAAATCTAGGGGGGATGTACGCTGGAGCATTTGATCCTGAAGAGCTGCAGCCCATGGAAGGGACCCATGCTGGAATAGTTTGTGAATCACTGCAGCCTGTGTGAAGGATTCACATTGGAGACGTTTGTGGAGGACTGACTTCCATGGCAGGGAGCCCACAGTGTCCAGGGAAGAGTGTGAGGAGCTAGGACTGGCAGAAAGAACATGTGATGAACTGGCTGCGACCCCCTGCCTCCTCCCCCTGCACAGCTCGAGGGGAAGGGTAGGGAAATTGAGAGTGAAAAGGTGAGCCCATGAACAAGGGAGGGGTGGGGGAAAGGTGTTTAACATTTGGATCTATTTCTCATTATTTGCTCTGATTTCATTGGTAATAAATTAAATGAATTTCCCTAAGTCCTGTCTGGTTTCACCCATGTTGAGTGATCTCTCCCTGCCCTTATCTCAACCCACAAGCCTTTGGTTTCTATTTCTGTCCAGCTGAGGAGGGGAGTGACAGATTGACTTCAGTGGGCACCTGGCATCCAGCCAAGGCCAATCCATTACAATCCTTTTTAGCACCCAAAATGGGCACTATGAGGGCTGCCATGGGGAAAATTAACTCCAGCTTAGCCAGACCCAATACACTTTAGATGGTGTTTCTAATTTCCATACAGAAGAGTTAAGATTTTGAGATCAGCTTGGTCTTATATACAAATAGTATGACCACTGTTAGGGCAAGAAGTAAAGCAAGCAAATGAAGAAGGCATTGCAATTAAAGCAGAGGTCTATGAAACCTACAAATAAAAACTTCACTAAACAGAATAATATTATTTATGGCTTRCATTAAATGCAAATCTAAACCTATCAAAATAGTGGTACCAGCAACAGTATATAAAATTTTTGTGACACTCTTGTGGTATGTCAGACATAATATAAAAACATTTGATCCAGGTATGAGAGCAGTGTGCTCAGCAAAGGTGCTAGCAAGGCCATGTGCCGTTGCATGCACATGGAGCAATCAAAGTGTCAGAAATTGCAATCCCAACGTAAAGAACAATGAACAAAATAAATACAGGGGACTGTAAATACAGGTAGAACACCCTGCCTAACATACAAAAATGTTGTATCATCAAAACCAAAATCAAGATAAACAGTATTTGGAGCACCATTTGAGATCTCTTTTAGGTGGAGGTAGCGAGAGGCATAAAATGTTGCTGATGAACTTAAAAAAAACAGATGAGGTCATGTTTGTTCTCATTTCTCTTATCAAAGAGCACTCAAACCTGGTCATCTATGTACCACACAGCCATCATGCAAGAAATTTACGGCATCAGCTTCAATGGCTTGTTTATTCACAGCTAATTCAGGATGGGATTTTTAAAGCAATCAGTTTGCTATTTGCAGTGATAATGATTAGAAATATATAAGAAGCACAAAGGGGTTTATAAATTACTGAGTTTAGTAAATTTTGATTTTAAAGTTTAAAGAATGTCCTAATCTGCCAGCGCTTTAAGTATTCCCATCACAGAAATCACAAATGACCTGATAGACACACACCACAAACATACAAACATACATATATAAATCTGTTATGTATATATTCAATTCAAAAATATGTCTGCCACACACTGCTGTGTGACTACTTTCTGTTATGGAAAATAAATATGTCACTTATGGCCACTTTTCTTCTTGTGTACGTGCTCTCACTGAAAAAAGCCATGATAAGAAGTCAGGGGCATTTTTTGTCACTCAATATAAAGACCTTCAAGACAAATGTTCATTATTCTCTAGTAAAAAAGATGTTTTATTTTGAGTGTAGTTTAATAAAAGTACCATTTTTCACTCATGTCTTCTATTATTAGCTTTTAGTGACAAGATATGAGGGAAAAAGGAAAGGAAGTTAGTCTGAAGACTATCTACAAAGTAATTATTAAATCTATATGTACAAAATTCCTTCTTTTACATTTTTAATTTCATATTCCTGTTACTAGCGGTCGTCAACCAATTTTATTTTGTCCCTGACAGACCACTAGAATTTAGAAGGTGATTACAATGCAATTAATGTATTACTGTTTAATGACACCACAGTACATATTTTATGTGTTGCTTGTCCAATTTCCTAGATCAGAGCAAAASCCCTATCAGCACATGCACCAACAAATGTAAAATTTTTTGAGTTCATGGAGCAAAACGCCACTAAGTAATAACAGGGGTCCAGATATGAGAAAACAAACCTAGCCTGTAGTGAGAAAAATTTTAGCAAACTTTGTTTGAATCTTACAAGTAGCAAGCTTTAACATGAATATCTAAAATTTGGCTTGCCATAAACTTTAATTTAACTATTTGTCTAAATACCTTAAACTTAAATTCACTTTTCATTAAAGGCTTTAACCACATAGGTAAATCAAACATTGAGACAACAGCTTTTCACTTACACTTTCTAAATTTAACAAATTACATCCCACAACCACAGCAGGGATATTTGGATGAGAAGGAGCTTTGACCCTTGTATGTGAAACTAATTATCAAAATGCTTGTCCATGAAACTAATGATAGATCTAAGATGAACAAGTAGTAAAATCATATGTCTAGTATATCCCAGAGCAATATCCACATCATGAAATGGAGTCTGCATATACATGCACACACTTAGGCACCATCGTGTACACACATAGATACATGAATGGAAAAGGTGGTTGAGAAATTATCATTTGTATTTGTCCATCTGGAAATGAAGAACATAAATGATGATTTAGCTTTGAGATGAGAAGGAAAGCAAATGTGGAATGTGTTAACACKTTGGAAGATACACAAAAATAGATACAGTCCTTACCTTTCCTTCAGATATATTTTCAAAGAACATTAGGAAAGATGTATCTCAGCACACAAGCAAAGAAAAACTTTAAAAGGCATACACATTCCAAACTGCTATTTAACAGCAAAAGTTTAAGAGACAGAAAAGATGCTATATATGCTTCTTTGTTAGACATTCCATATTATTTATTTGAGGCAACTTATTCCAAGCATACAGGCTAACATGAATGTTATTCTGAGATATTTAACTTTGGTCATCCAATAAATAGGCATGTTAAACATCCACTCTATTATGGTTTTTCCTCACTTGCAGAATTGATTATAATGCAAGTTATCTTCCTGCATTGGTCCAATATTATTTTTTCTTTGTAAATGGGCAACATATTTCTGTTTGGATTTGTTTCTTTGTCTGGCTTTTTAAATAGCGGACTGTTTATTTCATATGTTTGGGGTGGGGGGATTGAAAGTCCAGGTAAAATATATTATTTTGATTCAAAACTTCTTCTAAAAGTAAAAGATATGCCAGAAGAATATTTTCTGACTGGAATGCCAAGGCCCAAGAACTACTCTTACATTTATCACTTCAGGAATCAGATTCAGTACTGGTACTACTTGCACGGAAGCTTGACAGACCCATGAAAAATTATAGCACATTTTTCTGTAAGTCAACTGTTACTTCACACAAACACACACACACGAAATAAAAAAATGCAGTGTAACTGAAGGTCTGGAAACTGAACTGATTCACTGTATGTAGATATTTCTTAATCTTTTATTCTATGGGGACTCCTAGGCAGTAATTACTGAAGCAAAATTGTTCATTTTCTCAGACCATACATAAYAGACAAGTAGGCAGAAGCAGAAGGCCCAGAAAGAAAAGAAATAATATTTTGGAAAACAGCTTTTACTGATCAGCTTTATCAACAGAGAAATGGGGTGGAGAATTATGACAACACTCAGGAAACAGGCTTATAAGGGACTGAAAACATTTGACCAGATGATTCTGAGATTGCTGTGCATGAATTTGCCTGATATGTGTCTGTCTGCCTGAAATTTGGCACAAATTCAGCTATTATACTGTGTTGATTGCAGTAGATCACTTTTTTGTCAGTCAGGGAGACATTTGTGTTGGATCTGCACTCTCACATCAGCCTTATTGACTTTCTAAATTGTTTTACGTATGATAGCTGCTATGAGTATTTTATTTATGGATATAATTTCTCTGAACCTACCATGGTTTAACAATCTGATCAAATATTTAGATCTGGAATCCAAATTTAGAATTCTACAAACAGCTAGTAGGTGGTAGCAGTGCAAGTATAGATTGAACAGCCTTGCCCAAGCCCTCTGCACTGCAACAACATTCCCATGGATAAGAGAATTTCTACTTTATTTAATCTGGCAACAGTCTATGTATTCTTTAGGTTTTAAGAGTTTCCATCCTTCACAGGCAAATTTCTCTTACAGTAATAGTAATGAAGACAGCTGTTTAAAGAAAATGTAAGCAGTTACTAGTACTAAACATACTAAAACACATCTTAGTTAAAAATAGTTAAAATAAAAAAGCTGATAGAGGTCTGATCAGTTATGGCTCTAAAGCAATGACTTGAAGTAGACATAAAAAACCCAAGGCTTGTGAAGAGCTGGCTGTATTACCACAACTTCAGGGGAGAGAATCGGCACTCAGGCTTTCTCCARGCAATCCCAAACTTCTCAGCGTGTGACTCCGGCCTCTTGATATGATCAAAGAAAATTTCTTTTTTTATAGCTGTGCCTGCCTTTTTCATTCTATGTTATTAATGTGGCACTGATCCCTGTCAGGAAAAAGAACATACAGGCAATCATAAGGAAAAATAGTAAACATATAGAAATCCCATAGTTAGACAAAAATAAAATGATTGAAGCTGTTTCAGTTACACCCCTATATAAGTAATAAAAACTGTAAGCATACAATAAGGACTAAGAGAAATAGATTTTTGGTACTACTTAACCTCTCATCATAGCTTTAAAAAGCTCAGTTAAACAGAAAGGAGCTAACAGTATGATGCTGTCTAACAACACATCAAAAATCYTCGGAACTCACCTGTACACATGAAACTGAGAAGTATGTTAGACGTATTTTCTAAATTATATAGTTTGGAAAATGAGAACATATGATTCCTTTGGAACTGTGCACCCTTTAAAGACAAATCTATGTTTCTTATGGAAAGATATGTCAATTTTTAAATGCAACTTCTGGAAAGTTTGAGAAGAAATAACTTTTAAATCAATCCACATCTCACATAAATACCAAGAAGTTAAAAAGGCTATTCTTCCTAATGTGTTGAAGGGATCAATAAGAGTGGGAATTATAAGACAGAACCTTAACATTCTCATAAGTAATTTACTAGGTTCAATGAAATTATGCATGGATATCTCTTAAACCTTGAGCAATTTTCTCTCTGTTAAAGCAAAAAACAATCATGATTTTAAGTAGTACATATACAAAGTTATTCAAAATTGTCAGCTTAGTTGCCATAGTTTTCCCTTATCTGTAGAAAAATTAATGTAAGAGACATTTGGAAAGGAGGTCTCTAAGTGCYACAGAGTTTTTGACATTTTAACAATGACAGGAAAATACTGTTTTCATGAAGTATATATATTTTGTCCTATCACAAAGCAGAAATGGATGGCTATTCTTGGTGGATTCTGTCATCTCAACTGGATTTACAGTTCCACAGTCCTGGGCAGCCAGACACATCTGTGTTATTGTTGATGTGTCTTCTTGGTTAATTAACATTTGTTACATCCTTCCACTTTGACTGTGACTGCAGGTTATTGGAAACAAATATAAGCATCAAAAATCATTCTTGTTTCATCTTTTATTTCCCAGGCCCCAAATCTTTTAAATTTCATTACCCACAGTGATATCTATTTCAGATCTGCATTATTCTTAAAAACTCATTTTGAAGAAAATCTCCTTAAAATTTACAAGACAATTAAATGAATAATATTAACTGATAGCTGTCAAAAAAAGCCTTTTCAGAAAGAATAGGCATGCTTTGTATGAAATATTAACTGCATTTTTGTAAACAGTTTACAGGCAACAAAAACCCCAGCATTTAATTTGAACTGATGTCATTGCTTTCTTCTTCTCGTGGCAAATTATGTTTAGATGTTTTTGGTACCAGGTCAAATCTTGAATTAATTTTTGCTGAATCTATTCATTTTGGCTTATTCTTCTCTAGAGCTTGATGCACTTGTTCTTTGCTTGCTTTCCTGAATATTAAACCTGAGGCATTTATTCACCAGTGGCATCTTCAGGGATTTTAATGAAAAATCTCTGTGAAGAACACCATGTAATTGGGGCTTAATTCTTTGGCAAATATCTCTGGAGGCTACAGATGTGTAACACATATTGTATATATTGATTGCTTAACTTAGTATGCTTATTGGACAATATCTGCAAATGACAGGAAAGCCCCTGAAGGTTTAATTTAAAATCAAATTACATAAAAAAAAATACAAAACTTAAAAATCAGTGAGCTTCAAAGGCTAGAAGAGCCCAAAATCTAGTCCCAGGAACTTGCAGGCAAATAATAAGAGGGTTTATCCTAACATATCCTAACTACCATAGCATCCAAGTCCTTACTTAAAACTGTAAAATTATCCACTGCAAATAACATATGATATTGCAATTATTTTTGTTTGAATATATTAGTAATTTATTAGTAAAACTGATTAGTTTTGAAAACAGAGTCAAATAAAAAACTTTAATTAAAAATCCACATATTTTGCAATGAAAGGATGAGGATTCAGGCACGTAAATGTAAAAACTACATTATGGTTCCAGTTTAAAAGAAGTAGAGTTTGTGGGGAAAAATAAACTTTTCAATGTGTACTAATGATCAAGGTAGAAGTCATAGGTTGCCTGATTTGTAACAAAATGCATGGGGTTTTTTTTCTACTAGGTATTTCAAACCAGTAATACTTCAATGCAAATTGAGTCTAAATATTCTGTTTAATTACATCCACACTATTCTTTTAACTGTATATAGCAGATTACTGTATCTTGAAAAACACAAAGATCCTCATCAAAACTGACTTTGGTAAATGTGCTTGAGTTTAAGTTTGTACACTCAAGCTAAAATTGATGTCAGTAGGACCCAATGCGCATGTGACTCTGCCAGATCACACCCATACCAGCCTTCAGCAGGAAATAACCAGGCCTTCCCAAACATCTCCAAATCCTTTGCTACTCGCACTAATTAGTGTGTATGCCTGACCTTACTCATTAAGGGTGCTAGATAAACCTACAGCATGCTATCTGTGAGGAGAAATCATTTTTCTTTGAGTACCCACACAGAAATGATATCTGTCTGCTGTGGTTGTTGGGACAGGTGGTAACTAAGAAAGGTGCTTTAGTCTGTTTTCTCTAATTGGAGTCAGAACTCCCCCTAATACTGGCCCTAATGACTAACACATGCAACACTAAGAGCGCATACTTGTTTTACTGAGTCAGTCCAACAAGCCTTTCTGGTATTAACAAGGTCCAAGGGTGCAAATATGCTTTATAAATTGTACCTGACACTTTCCCCCCTTGCCTCGTGCACCCCAGCCTGAACAATGTACTTCAAAAGTTAGTTATCAGATTATTTCAGGATAATCAGAAGCTCAGAGGATTAAATCTCATACACAATTTTGTATTGGAAAGAAGTATATCAGATTATGTTGGTGTGTTTACTGAGGACACCAGAAAGGTGTTCACTGGGACAAGGAATTTTAGATGTCAGTTGTCACAGGAATGTTGCAGCAACCTAAATGAGTTTAACGTGAATGGGCTGCCTCTAATTTGCAATCACAAGTGCCAAACTGCAAACTGTCAAACTGCATCTCGTACTAAATAGCTATACCTAGTGGGCATGGGCAGGAGCACTGTTCTCTCCAGCAAATCTGTAATTTGCTCTGACTATTTATGCACAGAATGGATCATGTCCCCTTTTTGCTTCTTTCAAGCAATTGTCTCTCTGACTCCCTTTCATGACCTATTTCACCCAGCGTCAGCCTGTGGGCAAATATCAAGTCATGTCATCCAATGTAATAAATCCTAGAATCCAGGTTGTTATACGGTGGTCTTTGGCTGCGTCTCAAAAGAACATTTCACACTCCTAATAGTTCTCACATGTGCTCTCCCTCCTTCTTGGCACAGGAGATAYCCATTGCACCTTGAAATGCCACTTATACCACCTCTAAAATCTCTCTGTTCTGGACTTTACCTCACAGGAATTTTCAGAAAACTATCAGACAGGGAAAAGGAAAGCTTATAGACTTTCAGAAAATTTCAAATTGTATGAATTCTTCAAAAGGCCAAACAGCATTTGCACATATATCTAACATTAAGCATAAAGTAAAGGCATGCTGACAAGTGTGTTACATGACAGACTGAAACTGAAAGGCAGCAAATATAAAGCTACTTTACTCCTGTAGGAGTCCCTGAAATAGGTTTTCTGGGGTTATTTTTACACCAACATGTGGCTTTCTGTAGTAAAACAATTCTATTTTTTTTTTTTTTATATAGTTGTGAGGAATCATCCAGACTTTGAAAAGACTACGGTTAGAAAAGGTTTCTTGTATCGAAACAGACAAAATTAAATAAATGTTGTTCTTGACCTGCTACATAGAGTGTTGTGGCCTGATTTGTCTACCAAAATCTAAACAAATTGAAGAAGTTATTCCATCTTTTATGTTCGTTCATAAAAATATTTTCAGGGGAAACAGTGACATCAGTCACCCTGTTTACACATTAATCTTCCAACCCTTATCCTCAACTATTTTCTTTTGGTTTTTTAGCTTTTTTTTTTGCCAAAAGCTAAATCAGTAGCAGATCATTTCTATGTGCTTACCCTACCTTAAGACCTGGTTTTGTCTCCCCTTGTTTCTTTGAAAAAGCAGGAAAGAAATTCACAGGAAATATGTCTGCCTGAGACATCAGTAAAAGGAATGAGTTTGATAAGTTACAGTTGTTGCTTATCCATTGATTTAGGCCCAGGGCTGAAAATCCCTCTCAGGACCTATATGTCTGGCTTGATGTTCTCCTTCAAATTTGTCAGCAAGAAAAAAAAAAAAAAAAAAAAGAAAGGAAGATATATTAGCCTTTCCAGTAAACTGAAGATATGGAGTATGATTCACTTTAAGCCAGCTGCACACTGCTGACATCCTAACCCATGGCTGTATTTGTAACTTGATGTCTGTGTATTCATCCCCTTGCAGACCTTTTCTCAGGAAGACTGGTGAACAGCTATGGACAGAGCAGCAAAGCACTTCAGCAGGTGTTAGCAATGTTCTCACATGAAGATGGTTCCATCGTTTTGGCTCTTCACAGATCTCTCCTGAGATCCTGAAGATGCAGGATCAGTTCAGGGCCTGAGACAGAAGACATAATGGGTCATGAGACAGGAAGACAACCCAATGAAACAGTGTATAGTGAATGTACTTTGTTTTGATCTGAATTTAATAAATCTTCCCACTCAGATTTTACATAGAAACATCATTTAACTGTTAAAAATATAATTATTTTCTTTGAAGTAATTTTTAGACTATGAATTTGCATCCATAAGTGCAGTGACTTCATTTCAAGGCTCCATTTAGTCCCTGGGATCTTTCCAAGCAAAAGTTGTTGAAGGAATTCTTGTGTATCACCAGACCCTATTGTAGAATACACAAACATTAGCAAAATATTTTAAGAAGGCAGAGCGTTTGCTTTCACAAAGTTTTCTTTAATTTTATAAAGTTTGTTTGTTGTAGACTGTTATGAATTTCCTGTGCAAGAGTTAAATAGGAAAGAGTAAAGTGAGTAGATGAATATAAAATAAACTCTTGCAAGGTATCTCTGCTATAACTTTAGGAAAAGTCTATTTTGTAATTACACAGTGATTAACAACTGTATTTGTATTTTCTTATCTTGGTGTCATAAACATCCCCCTTTTTGAAGCTGGCATTATTATGAGCTTTGAAAAAAAATACTGATAGCTCTTTTGAGTGTTGAACAATATTTTCTTTGAGGATTATGGAATGTAGTTTTAAAGTCTCATTAAATGATAATTTTTAAACCAACTCTGAAACCAAACTAAAACCTCTTAGCTAAAATTCAGATCAGTGGAACATGAAGTTGGTAGATAACACATTGTTAAATACGGTGCTCATGCTTCTATATTCTGTAAATATTTTATTTGCATCCAATAGTTTCAATGTACTAATTGCCTAATATGCCCTTCAATTATTTTCATAATATATTTATGAACCAATTTACATGTTCTCCATGTTAAATACAATTCTAACTTTTTTTAGGCAAACTAGACTATGCATCAAGAGAACCTTTAGTCTGATAGCCAGATACTGACAGGAATATAAGTAATTGATTTTTAAGGTAGTATAATGGTATTTAAAATATAATTAACTATAAATTGGACTCTTTAATTGTCCATCACAGCTTGCAGTGCTAGTAATGTAATATCACTATGTTTTTCATCCAGAGCAAAATGTAAACAGTTCACAAGCTTCTTTCCTTATCACGTGATCTATTAAATGTTTGACAATTGACTGTCAAAATATGTGTGAAATTAGACAGCCACTAAACAGATTTATTGTAAAGCCATTTAAAATATCTTTTAAAGGAGCCAGGAGGGAACTGTGGAAATACTTGATAAATCATAGTAATATTAAAGAATGTCAGAAGTAAGCTTGTGGGGATTTGAGTTTGGGTGTCTACTCACTTATTATCAAAACACATGAAAATTCCTACCACATCTGAGAGGGAGAGAAATTGCACTAGTCAATGCATGTATTAAAGAAAATACAAAGAAAGAAAGCAGCAACCCCCAAAGGCAAATAAAGCTGAGAAAGAAGTTGGAAGATGAAGATAACACATTATTCYCAGATGAATCTTGCAATATTTGTTTTCCATTTATTTTTATTTATTGAGAATTAGGTTCCTTCATAAATATAGAAACAAAATTACACATAAATGAAGAAAAAAAGATAAATAACCTTGGACACTTTGTATATTGTTTACAGCAATCTGTTTCAACTGAGTAGTAAATCAAAAGCTGTTTTGTTTAATGTCAACAGATTTGAGATTCTGAACTTGTTCTTCAGTCTAGAATTTATTAACTATGTAAATAGTGTTAATTGTAAATACATTATTAAATAGAAGCACTAYATAAATCTTCCTATGTCCACATTTGATCTTCTTTGAAGATCTCCTTACTGTTTGCTGGGAATTGCTTTTATTCTTTGAAATATTTCAGCGATGAGTGAACCTTTCTAAAAGAACACCASTGCTTTGATTTATTTTGAAGGCATTCTCATTAAACTGTGTACTGCTATATTGAAATACATGATTACTCTAAAAGTGCTGACACAAATATTTTTCCATATTACTCTTTAAGTTGGTTGATTTTCTGTGAATGTTAAATCAAGGACATGAACACACACTTCATCTGCATAGAGATGAAGATGCTTCTTATATTCATTATTTCTTCCTCTGTTGTCAGTTTTATGTATATAGATTTTTTAAAGTGAATGTACTAAGAAAGTTCTTAATAAAACTACCAGTTTTTTAATTCTACAGCACTGTAATTTTTTTTTAAGTTCAATTAGAGGAATAAGCATCTCTATTAGTAATAACTGTACTAATAGACTTTTCTGTAAATATTTCAGCACAATTGAATAAACTAATAGCAATATTTATTCCTCTAGCCTTGATGTGTCTAATTTTTAGTTGAGAAATTTTTCTAATTTAATACCTGCTTATGGCATTTGTAATTTTCTATGAAATATTTGGAACAAAGTCTTTTAGGCTTTTTCTCAATGCAAATAATTCCTTTTTTTTTTTTTTTTTTTTTTCCTAAATAGTGGATTATTGGTTTTCAGATGAATTTGAACTTTACAAAAAGGACTTTCTGTATTTTGAACATTGAATATAAACAAGTTTAGAGTGTGTTAGAAGTGTGCAGACTGATTTTAAATATATTTTAAGTGAGGTTTGTTAAGACTTTAGTCTGTTAATGTTTCGAAAGCCAGGCAATGTATGCATTTGTGGCTTGCATACCTGGTTACACTCTGATCTGCTAGTATTGACTGAATAACATTTGTTTAACTGGAATACCACATCCTGAGGGTGTGAATGAGGCTGGACTTTACTGATTCTGAACATTTACATTTATGAAATTGTCATGAAATTTAGAAAGAAAATAATTACTATTACCATGAAGTGCCATACTCTTATTTAACAGACATTTTCTTTCAATCTGTATCCAAAAAATGGTGTCAGTAAACATATATGATGAAAAATTTGAATACCACATCGGAATTGCCTTCAGTATTATGATTTCTCTAGTAACTTCTGACTTCACATGCCACAGAGCATATAAACAGACAATTTTGTCAAATTTATTCTTTTTTATTCTTTTTTTAAACTTCTTAGTCTTCCATGCTCTGATACTATCATGAGGATTTAGGCATTTTTTTCAAATTCTCTGAATTTTTTTGTATCCTTCCTCAGTATAAAAGTACTTGTATGGTTACTTGTTGGACGTTATTTAAAACTTGGTTTGTTGGTTGGTTTGGGTTTTTTTTTTTTTTTTTTTTTTCTTTTGGTTTTTTTTTTTTTTTT
>NW_026623556.1:139576-144581 GCF_030028575.1 Malurus melanocephalus
TGTTGTTTCGTTGGTTTTTTGGTTCGCTTTTTTGATTTGTTTGTTTGATTTGTTTGCTTGATTTGTTTGTTTGATTGTTTTTGTTATTGTTTTTGTTTTTTGTTTTTGTTTTTGTTTTTGTTTTTGTTTTTGTTTTTGTTTTTGTTTTTGTTTTTGTTTTTGTTTTTGTTTGTAAAGCAAAGCAATGTGCTTTTCTTTCTTCTATTATCACTACTTGAATCTCATTTGACCAGCTGGGGAGCAAATCAGCATAGCTTTTTGGGTATTATAAATGAAGCATTGAATTTTCTTTTTGACTGACTTGTATAGTGTTAGCTACATAGGCTCATTAACCTTTTCATTTTTACAGAAAAGAAACTTTGTTAAGTTTATCTTCTAAAGATGGTTTAATCCTTTTCCAACCACAACAATGCAGAAGATTTCATGGCACCATTGATTATTTCCAACCAATCATTCTGCCAACTTCTTACTATATACATGACGTTCAAATATTTGGGGAAATATATGAAAATGGCAATGCTATCTCTTAAGTCTTTACATTTGTATTCCTTAAATTATTTCAAGATTTGTCTTCATTATTTTCTTTGCAGTAACACAGGCCTTTAATTCTTGAATAATACAGTTTTGAAGCAAAAAAGTAATCTCTCTTTTAGCAGAAGAGGTCTCATTAATTCTACTACTAGCAGCAATAATTCCTGCACTAACAATTTGCATACAATTTGTATCTCCAAGCACTTAAACTATTTTTATATTCTAGATGAAAATATTGATGATTTAAAGGCTAATATTATGGAAACTTGCAGATTGCCACAAGATTAAAAAAAAAAAAGGTGCGGACATCTAATTAAAGAGAAAAGGAAAATGAGAGAGGCTCTTATAACTGAAAGAAGACACAAGTAGGGCTAGAATTATTGGAGACCTTGAGATATCATTTTGACAGTGATAATTCAARAAGAAAGAAGAAATCTAATAGATAGGAAAGACACAAAGAAGCTGAGACTAGCAGGATTATACAATACAGGATTGTCTTTCAACATAGTGCAGAACAAAAGCATCTGGCTTGTCAAACAGAATATCTTCCTTCAAACACAGAAAATAGCTTGAAGCTCTCAGAACTACTTATTGGGGTTTGGTTGAATTTTATTATATTGGTCCAGATCCCTAATCCTCAAGTGATGTGTATTCTACTCATGTGAGAGACTCTTACTAGCATAACACTGCTACAGATTTTATGCTTGTTTAACAGATTTCAAAATTAATTTTCTCTTGGAATGAAAGCAAAAAAAAAGTGAGTTTGAATGAAATAGAGTCAGATTACTTGATCCTCAAGTTTCAAGTTAGTCCTGGTAAGAAGCAAAAAATCTGAAAAATCTTGTTACAGCAATCTTCATAAAAATCAATAAATCATTGCAGAACAACTTGACTTTGAAAAAACATGTATTTTGACAGATTATATGTTGTCAAAAGTATTTTGACCATTTAAACTTGTCAGTTTAACATTTTCTATGGGGTTGTGAAACTCACTCTTTCCTTTACATTTTCCCTCTGAGACCTTGTTTCTGAACACAAATACCTACATTTTAGTTTTCTGCAATCTTAGGAGGTCTGAGATAATAGGTCTCTGTGACTGAATCCAGAAGATGAAAATGCAACAAAAGTTTTGTGAAGCAATAAATATAGCAAAATATGAAGAAAATTATTTGGAAAATTATTGTCTTTGATGAAAGATTTACCCTGGAAGATTTTAAGACTTTACATCAAGTTCTAGCTCACATTTAAAGACATAATGTGTCTTTATAAAATGTACATATCTTTGAACTTAATATATAGGAATACTGGGTCTTTACCTTGCCTACAGTTTTTATGCAAAGAAGAGGAAAATGCACATACACRTATAGTTTTAGGTATGTGTTCGTGCTTTCAATATTTTCAATAGTTTTTTTTTTTTTTTAAATTAAACTGCGATGATCAAATTAATAGATTGTTATAACGTGATACAGATATTACAGAAGTTTCCTTGAATATTACCAGCTCCTGTACTTTAAGTGGCAGATTTTTGAAGCAAACTTATGTTGCAGGGGGTGTTGATGGACAGCACAGTCTCTTTCAATCTAGCTAAACACTCAGAGAAATTAGAACTTATATTATGGAACCAATGATAGATTTCTGCGCTGAATATATTTTTATATGGTTAAAGTTTCTGATTCTTATGTCTGATATTCAAAGGTTGAAGAAACATGATACTCAACACATGATATAGATAATTGACTAAATTGTCTGTGAATAATCATCTATAGCACATGTAAATAAATATATTAGCTGGACTATATTCGCCAATGTATGATGCAAAAACCCCTATATATTTTCCTACCATGCCAAAATGCCAGAAGCACATTCAGAAATGTAGAAAGCACAGAAAATACTGTTCTTTCATCTAGGCTGTCATAGTTGAATTTCTATATGCATGCTTCTTAGCAGTAAAAGTCCATAATTTAGAATTAGATATGTATATACAGGGAAAAAAAATGCTGTAGAATCTTTTGTTTTGACTTTCTCCATTGGCTTTATAAACACGTTCTGGATTCATTTTTCAAGAAGAGAAAGGAATCCTCAGGGCTGGCTACATAATAAATTACAGAAAATTAGGATGCTACCAGTAGTGCTTGCACAAACTCAACAAAAAATGACAATTAATGTTGCAAACATTTAAGATCAATTTCTGTCTGATGTTATGCAATAATGTCACTGAAATAATTTTAGGAATTAAAATTATTCTAAAATCTTTATGCTATGGACATTAAACAAATACAGAAATACCTGTGATGGCTGTGAAAGACAAAAGAAATACTTTTTTTTCTTGCTTATAAAAAGTACAGTGTTCTTCACTTCTATTAATATTTACCATGTCAAATTGCCCACAAAAATCAGTCAGCTTACCTCAGTGTAAAGGCAAACTGAGACTATAATGAGGCATGAAAAGATCTTTTATCCCTTTCTAAAACATATTAAAAGAAGAAACACTTCTTCTTTATTCTTTTGAATTTTTTATGACTCAAAATTTTTACTTCTGGAATAAAGAAGAAAAATCCCTTTTGTGCAAGTAAGATTGCTTACAGAAATACTCTGGATATTAATATTAATATTAATATTAATTTTAATATAAAACACTAATAATGAAGTAAATCAAATTATAAAATAAAAATGTACATTCGTTATAAAGGTTTAGGATATGTATAATTTACTAAAAAATATTTACAAACTATTTTCCCATTTTATTTTTTAAATTAAGGTTTATATCTCAATTTTTTTTTCAGGGAAGAATAAAAAATAGTATCCTAGATTACATAAGAGAATTGTTTCTGGATTCCTCAGTAAAACAATATAAATTCCGAGACTGGGACTGACAAAAACAAGGATTTCCTTCAATTCAATACACTACTATGTTGAAGAAATATCTGTTTCACAGAATCACAGAGTCACAGAATTGATAAAGTTGGAAGGAACCACAATGGGTCATCTGGTCCAACCTCCCTGCTCAAGCAGGGGCATCCCAGAGCACATTGCACAGGATTGCATCCAGACCATTCTGGAATATATCCAGTGAGGGAGACTCCACAACCTCTCTGGGAAACTGATTGCAGAGTTCAATGCTTTTCCTAGTGCACCCCAGGACACCATTGGCTTTTTTGGCCACAAGGACCCTGTGATGGCTCATGGACAGGTTGCTGTCCAACAGATCCCCAGGTGCTTCTCCTCAGAGCTGCTTTCCAGCAGCTGAGCCCTCAGCCTGTCTGGTGCCAGGGTCCTGTTCCCCAGGTGCATGACCCTGCATTTGCTTTTGCTGAATTTCAGTTGGCTCCTCTCTGCCCATCTCTCCATCTGCTGAGGTGTCTCTGAAAGGCAGCACAACTCTCTAGGGTATTGGCGACTCCTCCCAGCTTTGTGTCATCAGTGACCTTGCTGAGGAAACATATGTCCCCTCATCAAGTCATTGATGGACAAGTTAAACAATAGTGAGCCCTATTTGTCAGTAGTCTTTCTTCTTACCTAAATTTCAGTAAGATTCTTCCCCTCAACATTAATTTTCCTTGACAGAACTCACAAAACCTTTCTCTTTGGAAGACACCTTCTAAAGGCTGAAGCACTATTTGAAAGGATGAAAAGTGTCTTGCATTCTTTTTATAAATTTGCTTTCATTTTCTAGAGGTAAACCCAATATAATTGACAAATATAATTTAATAATATAAAATTTATACAGCCAGAATACATAAATGTTAAGTCTATATCATCCAAGCTCAGGAAAACTCTTTTTGCTACTTTTATGGATTTGGGTAGTGTAAGATATTCCTAATGTCTTTGGGGCATCATTTTATATCAGGAGAAATGCATTTCCAAGGGCATCCAGTTTTAAAGAATTTCTCTTACTTGTCTTTCAAGACCCATGTAGAAGTCTGTTCTATGAACACATTAGTTTGTCCAACAGAAAAAATGGCTTTGGTACATAAATTTATCTTTTTTGCAGCCATCTTCGCCTTAGGAAGCCCCAAGGCCATGCAATTCAAATTATATCTGAGAGCATCACTTTGGCTCCTTAAGTTTCAGCTGACAAGGTGCCCTTGGTGCAAAAAAAGCTTAGGGCATCAGACTAACACAGTTTTAGAAAACTCTTTAGAAAACAGAAAGAAGGGATTTCTTTAGGAAAACTGTGAGKCCATTGGACTTTAACTCCCATATAAAATCAGATAATCACATTTACTGTTACCCCTCAGTTACAGCCAAAGAAATGTGCACTTTAGGGTATTTATCCATGCCAAAAAATAATACATTAAATGAACAAATAAACAAGCAAGCTTCCCCAAAGTTGCCTTAGGGCATCAGCTTTGTTCAGGTAGCTTTTTGCTAGGATACCCCAATGGCATAAATTAATAATAAAAAGCAGTAGACAGACAATATCCCAGGTGGACCACACACACATGAAGTGAAAGATAAAGGAGCACTGTTTTTA
>NW_026623556.1:144602-174266 GCF_030028575.1 Malurus melanocephalus
TTTTTGTGAGGTAGGAAGGATGTGAATTGAAAAAGAGAGAAGAAATGGATGTTAATAAAGACAACTTGAAACAGAAATGAAGGCAGAAGGCACAGCAGGGGATGAGCAGGAGAAAAATAGAGGAAGAAGTGGTTAAAAAAGGGAAGGAAGAAAGGCAGGGGTTCAGCAGGGAATAACATGAGGTTCTTTGCATGTTATAGTATTAACACTATAATTTCACCATATTTTTGCCATATCCTGTATTATATACATAGTAACATTTTAACAGAAAAAAAATCTGATATAACCTAACTAAACAATTCAAAATAGAAAATAAAAGTAGTTTCATCTTCAAAAGGTTATGCTTTTACTGAGATAAAGAAGACTATGTAATTATAGGTCACCCAGAACAGAAGAATGGTAAATAAGATAAAATGCGTAGCAAAAGTATCTTGCATTCAGGCAGGTCATATTTATTAATATGAATCTACAAAATAGCTCCAGAAAGGATTCCCATACTTTATGTTTGCTGATTCTTGTAAAAATCATGTCAAATATCTTTACTCAGGCTTATGAGATACAGATGAAGGTAGAGAAGGAAGAAAGAAGAAAGAGGGAAAGAGTTGCCAGGAAAAAAAGACACTAAATCACTGTTTCCAATCCCATCTTTAGAACACTGACAATAAACATTCCTTCCTCCTTTTTGTATTAAGCTAACCTTTGATTATGCAATGATTCAGTTCAGTTTAAGCTATTAACTTCTCTGATGATTGGTAGTTAATGCCCCAAGGATACTACAAATGTTTTGTTGCTGTTTAATCCACTTCTCTATTACTACCCTGTGTGATTTTATTTATTTAATTTTTCTGAAGATATGAATGCAGAAGACACCAAGTTTTCCTGCCTAGTATTTTGTTTCTGTCCTTATGCAGAATATAAGGTAAAGTATTTCCTCTCAGAAACATAAAAAATAGTTCTCAGTAACCATGGAATTTGCTTTGTGAAACATATGGGTTGTTATTTAAGCCATAGGAGAGGGTTCCTGCATAAAGGCAGTAAGTATGTTAATCCCAAAGATATTTGTCACCTCAAGCAATGCCATGGGAGCTTGAGCAGGAAAGGCAAAAGACTGTTCTTCATCCCCTGCTGGATTAAGCAAGCTGATGATATTAAAGGTTGGATTAAACGCTTGTGACATGTAAAATATGGGATGTACTATCAGTCTTACTAATTTTAATCATTTTCACCGAGTAAGGAAATTCTTTATATAAAGGGTGTTGTTCCAAATTAATGTACTTAAAAGTTTTTTGGAGAAAAGCTGGGGTTACCCCAAGTGTCCATGGCCTGCGGCTTGCAGAATTTTCATTTAGCAGCAAGCTAGTTGCTTTAAATTAGAATTTAGCCACTGTTTAGAAAAGATCAAGACAGGAAGAAAGACAGCATATGCATTTTTAATTTTACTTTGCTGAGTACATGAGGAAATTAGGTCTTTTGAAATGAGAACCACAGAAAAATAGACTTCTCATATGCTGATTCCATATAAGCCATTGATTCCTTATTTGTTGGCCACTGAGGCAAGTTAAATATTATCTGAAGGACTGGATTTCTGCTAGCTGCTGAAAACCTCAGACATGTAGCTTTCTGAATGAGTTCCAAAGTGTTTACAGAAGAAATGTTATGGTGTCATTCTTCTCAAAAGCATCCATGTGATATACCCTAAATTATCCTACTGCAGTACAAATAAGAAAAAAAATAATTCTGAATGGATTATGTATGTTTCACAGTAAATCTGCCATTCTTACATTGCTAAAGCTGTCCATGTAAAAATATTTAGTAAGAGAATGTAGGTGAAGAAATTATGGAAAGATCATTAGAGTCTTTGTAGAGTATAAAGAACATTTATATGCTGGTATCATATATATATGTATGTATGTTTGTATGTATAATGCATACATAGAGTATATATGAAGTAAAAGTATAAACTCCATGTTTTAAAAGTATTCACGGGATTAAAAATATATTTATAAAAAATTTTCATCAGTTTCAATGCTTTGAGGGTACATTAAAACCTGAGTGTCATCATAAATGGAGATATTAAAAAGGAAGATTATTGGAGTAATTATTTCTGGTAGGAAATTTTCACACTTATATTTGAATAAATAAAGGAGTATTCTGTAAAACTTTTAAGTTATTTTCTGTCATTAACTTTCAATGGTACAAACATTTGCAGGGGCCTCTACTTGACTGCTGGAGCAAAAATAGAGCCTGCTTCTATGTATCTACAGGGTAAACCAGAGAATTCTAGGTGAATTATTTAAGTCATTTAACACTTCTAAATCTGCAATGATTTTAAGGGTCACAGAAAATGCAGAAAAAAAAGAGCAAATACTATTATGCTAAAATTATATATGCAGAGAAAATCTATAGTCTTTCTGGTTATTCATTGTTTTATTAAAAAAAAAAATCTCTGGTGCTTAAACTCTTTAACACAATATTCCTGCCAGACAGATAATCAATTCATCTCTTTTTGTGACGCTGTTACTTATTTCTCTAATTCTTGTTTAGCATGGCATCTAGAAACATGAAGTACTATTTATATTTTAGTGTTACCAAAATGGTCCAAATTATGGTGAAGAAAAAATAGGGAAAAAGATGATGATATTAAGGCCATTAGGTGAAGCCTCTATATTCAGAACAGTGAATGCAATTTAAATCCTGGCTCCATCTGCATAAAAGTGACATCTGAGTGAGACTGAGAAAGGAAGTATTGAAAGGTTATTAGATAAATGAGGGACTAAGACAAGGATTAAACCCTGGAAGACAGATTGTATGAAAATTCTAGTACATGGTGCAGGTCATATAATTATAGAATATCTCAAGCCAGAAGGGACTCATAAGAGTCCAACTCTCTGTTCCTCACAGGAGTACCTAAAACTAAACCATGTGACTAAGATCATCATGCAGATGCTCCTTGAGCTCTGTCAGGCTTGATGCTGTGACCCCTTCCCTGGCTGGCCTATGCCAGTGACCGACAACCTTCTCAGTGAAGTACACTTTCCTAATGTCCAAGCTGAACTTTCCCTGATGCACTTTCATTCCATTTTCTTGTGTCCCATTTTTGGTCACCAGAGAGTAGACACCAGCATGACCCTCTCCACTCTCACCCTTCACAGGTGATGACGTGATGAAGCCATATCATTGAAAAATGAATGAAAGCTCAGCTTTCTCAGAGCACCCTACAAAATTGTCACTTAATGGGAAAGGATTGGTGGCAACAGCTAACTGTGTGTCAAAACATGGAGTAATTGGACAGACAAAGATTGATAACAGGACAGAAAGTGTCACAACACTGATGATACAATATTGAGTCCTGTTTCAAATGCTTTGTACAAAAAATTGTGAAAGGCTGTGTTCAGTTCAGTGGGCAAGATAAGCAGTGACAGCAGCCACAGCAGTGACAACTCTGGGAAGTTCTTTTTTTTTTTTTCCATTGCCCTTACAGAACAGAAGATGTGAGGCTCTGGAGCTTGAGGGTCAGGTAAATTACAGCAGTGATGGAGTTCTGTCCTGGAGGTTTCACAGAGGAAGTCAGTCAGCCCAGTGCATTACAACTGTGGCTGTTAAGAAAGCAAGAAGGGGAATTGTAGGTGTCTCCCTTTTGAGGGGAACTGAGGGCCCTATATGCCGACTGGACTCATCCCACAGACAAATCTGCTGCCTCCCCAGGCCTGGCTAAGGGACAATACTAAAACACTCCCCAGACTGATTYGGTCCTCTAATTATTGCCCACTTCTGGTGGTCTAGGCTGGCAGTGAGTAGGCTGAGGAGAGAATTCCTAGGGCAACCAAAAAGCACTGAAAGGCACTGGAATGAATGAATGAATGTAAAGGAACACAGGTGATGCTCTGCTCAATCCCTTCAGAAGCGAGTGAGAATGRTCAACATGTGGATTAAAGAATGAAGGGGAAGTCTAACAAGGCAGACATCCTGGTAAGAGTCTGTTACAGACCACCCAGACAGGACGAAGAGGCAGCTGAAGTATCCTATAAACATCTGGATGATGTTTCATGATTGCCAGGAGGGTGGACTTTGCCCTGTTCAGGACACTCAACAAGGTACAGACAGTACCTTGGGAAACAGACCTTAACAACAAAGGGGTCCAGAAAGGCTGAACGTACCATAAGGTGATCCTAAAGGTTTGGAAAGTGACAGGCTCAGCCTTCCACCCTTTTATCAGAGTGGTACCATCTGACCCACAGGGCAGGGAAGTTGCATAATGCCTAAAGCTGCACACAGGTGTGTGTGTTTCAAGTGTTTTTGTGTCTGAGTCTATTTAGTCTTCTCATTCTCAGTGTGGTTTTAAACTGYGGCACCCACTGAAACTCAAGAGCTTTTCATTGGTGTTATTTTGGGGATTTGGGTACATCTGTTATTTCACTCAAAACTCAATTGGATCACAACGTGATGTGGATGCAAAACTTTACAGAACCATGCAAAGGAAAAAGCAGCGATGAATTTCAGCATACAGTAATGGTGTAAATTGAGAAATTTCATCTTCAAAGTTCTAAGAAAACATCACAGCCTCTGAATATCAGTGTGAAAAAAAGACACACGCTATGCAACCTGGTTTTACCTGTGTCATTAATACACTTCCTAAAAATATGGTTTTGTTTTARTCTTCCTACTTATTCTAAATTAGTACAAGAGAAATTAATGTGTGTGTTTTTAAGCAAATTATTGGAAATAGAAACATTCTAAGACAAAGGCCCCTTTAGTCCCTCTGAGGCCTACAGATTTACTGATAGGGAAATAAAAATTATTATTTTATTTAGAGATACATGGAAACAGAATATTATATAAACTACCAAGAACAAAATATTTCTGTCCATTTTTTGTTTTTATCCTTTTAGTAAATCATACCTTAGAAAATGATATTTAATGTATTTAATTATGTATTAAGGAATAAACCACAGTTTAATAAAAAAAAATTCTTTCTGTTTATYTTGGTTCGGATATATTCTACTTTCTCAATTACTACTTCTGTCCACTAATTATGCTTTGTTATGCTGTAAGAATAATTTAGGCTGTGAATATAGATGATTTATATTAACTAGTTTTATGGTTCCTGAAACCATAAAATAATGGTAGTGACATAATTTTTGCAGTTGGCAAACCTAGATGTCCCCAGATAGTCATTATAGACACCAATGGCTCATTTAATGGAGATAGCTTATTATTTGTGGCTGAAGTATCTGGGCAAATAYTCTTAATATTATTTGAGAGTTTATTGTGAAAGTGTCCAAATGCTATGAACCATATTTCACCAAATAGAAGAAGATGATTTTCTTAGTAGAGCAGAGCAGTTTTTGCTTTGTGAGACATAAAATGGAACTTGCATATACAAAGCAGAACAAAAAAAAATACCTGGAAATCTTCTAGAGATGTTGAATTTTGTAATATAATATGGTTTCCATTTTGGTAAAGGTTTGTGAGGAGATGATGGGTTAAAACCTTTATGAAAGTAAAATGTTAAGAATAGCATGAAGACAAAAGCCAGTTTGTCTGTTTTTGCTATATTTCAGTGATATTGAACATGAGTGCTAAAGATGCATAGAAGCTGATTACTTAAAGGCAAAAACAGGTAAGTGCAATCCTGAAAACATTTATGCATGTCCTTACTCAGGTCAGTGAGACAATTTATGAATTGCAGCCAATAGGTCTATAAAGTAGTTACTACTTGGCATTATGCTCACTACTCAGAGGGCAATGGATTATTCATTGAAAAAACATATAATCTACTAATAAATGGTAGCAGGATGGGCCTTTAGACCATTTGCAGGATTCATGTTTTCTGATACTAAATTATCTCTGGAAGTAAAATGAAGTTTTCAATAAGAAACAAGTAGCATAAGTATAGAGTAATCGATGGGTTTAGTAACTTATCATTTTACATTGCATTAGCCTCTCTGGAAGCCTGGGCTTCATTTCCAAGCAGGGCCTGAGGTGTTTTTGGAACTAAAAATGTGGTTTTCTTCAAGTGCTATCAGCAAAATAAAGGTGAGCAAAAGTTAAAAGTGTTAACATCATTGTCAATCAGCTCAGTTTGTGTCCTTTCAATTATTCACATATAGCAGAGTGAACAGAACAACTCACCATTAGCGTATAAAAAACTAAAGTAAAATAACAGGAAATGGGTGAAATAATGGGAAAATAAAAGGAAATTTGCCTTAGAGAGAGAATATCATAACTTCAACTGATTAGTATCATTCCATAAACATCTGGTCAACAAGAAAATTAAACAATGTTTGTATCTATGTTGTTTAGATAGTAGTAATGTTGTAGTTGTAGCTATGATGGTCAGAGGGTCCTTAAATGATATGAGGTATGTACAGAAAGATAAGACCAGCTTTGGTTACAATAATTGAGAAAGCCTGAGAAAGATGAAATATTTGATGGGGGTTTTCGAAAAACCTTCTTCAGACCTATAAACCAGAACCTCTGCTAATTTTCTGTTTTGCTGGAGCAGCTATTAACTATTAATTGGTCTTTCAATCCACTCTTCATGCATTTGTTTCACTGTGGCTGTGAAAAATAAATCTGGTTCAAGCTCATTCCTTTTTGCCTGGAAATTTAGATGCAGATACATGTTCCATCATGATACAGCAAGGTGTCAATTGAATCCAAGAAGAACTTTGGAATTCTGACAAGCCACTGCAGTCTTCGAGTCAAAAATACCCAGAAATGAATACTTCTTTATGCATTAAAAAAGAGAAGAAAATAATTATTCAGTAAGTTTAGAGTTTATTTCCAAGTGGGCAAAAAAAGTAAAAAAAAAATTCTAATAGGACTTTTTTCTAATAGGATTTTTTTTTTTTTACTCTCCATGAAAAAGCACCTGCTATCAACAAGAATGTTATTAGAAAGAAAATAAGTGCCTCTCAGAAAAGTGTGTGCAGCTTTGCAAGTTGCTTTTTATCACCAAAATTAATATCCACCTGAGAGCCATCATTCAAAATCAGAAGCCTGTAGAACACACAGAACTGCAGATTTATGCCCTGTAATTCATTGAAGTGTCTTCCAGAGGCACAGATTCTGCTTTATTCAGAATACGAAGGGTATATACAAAGCCCTAAAGAGCAGTCAGGAGACATGTGGCTCTAGATCTCAAATTCAGAAGCAGTTTAAGCCTTTTTTAAAAAAAGCAAAGCACATTCCTACATTTTACCTTGTTCTACTCTGTGTTTATCAGCACTGACTGAAATACTGACATTGAAGGTGATAAACAACATTATAAAGTTATGTCATAAATCAGTTGGAAAAAAATGAAAGGACTAAAGCACAGAAAACCATCAAAAGAGTGAAGCTGCTAAGGATGCATAGCGCTGTGGGTGGGGAAACAAACTGAACTCCCAAACACAAGCATCCTATCTTACCAAGGAGTTTCCAGGTGTACTGCGACATTAAGAGATGCAGCCTAAAGGCACGGGGGCTTCTGGTGATGCCTAATAAAAGAGAGGAGCAGGTGCTAGGCTAGAATCCCCCTCAGGCTCTAGAGAACAGTGCTAGAAATCTTTGCAGCCACAGTGTACCACAGGGAGGAATTCACTGCTAATCTGTATTTTGGGTAATAAAGTGAGACTAATTGTATTTGTTATGTCAAGACATAGAGTTGACAAAATGAAAGACATACGAGGATATATTTTAGGATCTGAGTTTATTCATAACTTCATACCTGAATTATCCATTTCTAATGCAGCTCCAGACTTAGTTCAACATATTCGGTTTTGAATGCTGCTAATCAAGATCTTGTGAAAAGTCAACCGAAGTATATAACAGAATTTCTAAAGATGAAACATAATTTCCTAACATTTTCTATGATGCTTTCACAAAATAAATTGCATACATGTAAATACACATCTGGGGTCCATAAAAGCTTTAGGAATGCTTCCACAAAGTGTTGCTTTCAAAAGTATCATTATGGTTCCTCTCACTTTAAATTCAAATAATTCTGATGAAAGGTGTTTGTAATTAACAAAAATGGATTGGGAACTAAATGAAAGCTAACGTTATGTGAGCCAAGGGAGCAACAGTAAAAGCAAAAAGCTAGCAGCAGTAGCAGACATATATCATAGCACCCACAAAATCAGCTTTAGTTTTCTAAAAATACATACTAGTGAACTGATGTTTATAAAATATGTTTGAAAGCACAATGCCAGCACCAGCATTACAGAAATGCACAAAGTTTCATGTTGAAAGCTGTGGTTAACACCATAAAAATATAAATGAGGTCATATTCAGCAGCAACACCATCAACATCGCATTTCAGATCTCGTACAAATCAGCATGAACATTACACAAATTTGTATCAAGGTATGGTCAGGGTAATATTTTGGACTCTTACTGTTGCAGATAGCCTTTTTCTTTCATGCCTCCTGTCTTTCTTCATAATATTTTGCAATGTGTTTAGATTTGTAGTTCTCATAAACCAGAAATTGGTCCTCCTAACTGATGTGTAAAGCCATATTATCCTGTGGTGAAATCCAGATCACAACAGATGTTCACATAAGCAAGCACAGAAAATATGTGTGTAATCCACATGAAGAAACTGTTTACACAAATTCCAGCTACCTTGAAAATGTGCACATTTAATATAATTCTTGATAAGAACTTCACTGAACAATTTGCTATTAACTTTTTGGTAGTGAGGCTTCAAAATAAATGCTGTTCTTGCTAATTCAGCTACATGGAAAACCATATATGCATGAAAAATTTGAATAAACAGACTACATTTTCTTTCAGGGTTTTGGAAGCTAATATCTTGGTGTACCTACATTTCTGTGACCACAGGGGGATTTTCAGCAACTTTATCCATATGTGGTTTAAAAGTTGAGTTTCTCAATGCTATTAATCCCAGTTTTTTTGCAGAGCTCTTGAGGAAGCCTTGAATCTTGCACAACAAGATTCTCATCTCTAGAGAAGATTAGGTTTGTTGCTACAAATGATTTGTCATAATCATTGTGGATAATACACACAGCTAGCACATTACTGTCACTGAAAGAAATCACATCAACCCAAACCCTTCCTTAATAACAGAATTTATACATTACTATTTTGGCTAAGGAGAATCCTCATATAAACAGTATCTCACATAAAAGAAATTATGTTCTGCAATTAGGCTGGATGATGCCTAATAGGASAGCAGCTTAGGAAAAGGTCTATTTCCAGTTACGTGCCTTTATGTCACACACAGTTATGTGTCTTGACGAAACTGTGCCACCTGTAATAAAATTGTAGCTGCATGCAGACGCCAACAACCATCAGCCAGGGCAATCAAGCTGTGGTCTCAGCTCCGGGTAGAGACTTTTTCTCAGAAACACTGTAGAAAATATGAAATACATATGAGGAATTGGGTTAAAGTTCACTCGAGATTTCACTGCTTCAAAGAGTATTTTTGGAGATATATAACTGGACTCTACGATCCTTGTATTGCTTGCATAGTCCAAAGGAAGATAATTATTTTAGCAGGCCTAATGCTTTGGGCTGTATATAGACAAGAAAACTTCCAAACCAATATTTGTTTGACCTGAAGTAAGTCAGTTTCACAGCAGAGTCTCACATTGCACAACTCAGGGCACCGATTTTTTTTTTTTTTATTTTTAATTTTTAAGATTTAAACTGTTTACTTTGTGGTTACAACAGACTGCTGGATTTTATAGACAGTCTTTAGAAGATCACAGCCTCCTTCTGACTTTTCTGAGGAGAAATATTTGGCAGGCTGGATTGCTATCAGAAGTTGATAAGAGTTTGGAAAACGCATTAAAAACATGTTCCTAATTCTTCTGTGTCCTCTCACAAGAGGAACAAAATGTTTGTCTTTTGCTTTTAAGAAAAAAAAAAAAAAATCTGTCTCTTCTAGGCTATTTGAACCTCAGATGACAGGATAATATTTCTACACCTTAAAGGACTTTAGTAAAACTTGTCCTGGGAAGCCCTCATCAAGGTTGTTGCCTCTTGTCATATATAGGATATTTGGGTCCATTCCAATAGCAAAGAACTCTCAGAAAGCCCTTGGCATTCACGTATGCAAAAGATGGAGATATCCACCTGAATATCCAAACAAGAAATGGCTCTAGTTTCTGTGGGTGGGTTAGAAATTTTTGCTCTTACTGGTAGGTAAAATGTTTCTACAGCAGGCACAGCTCCTTGTAGAATCAAAAGCTGTTTCAGAACATCAAGTCACAAAAGTAGTGTTACTTCAGAACACGTGAAACTCAGTAAGGAAACATCAGTGTTTTACACTTACTAGCTTTTTTTTTTTTTTTTTTTTTTTTTTTTTTTTTTTTTTTTTTTTTTTTTTTTTTTTTTTTTTTTTTTTTTTAACAGTTCAGAAATAAATAATTGTAAGGTTTCTTATAAAATCTGTAACTCAGACCTTGTTTTTTCAGATTATTTTCTTTTTCAGGCAAGTGGCAGTATTAACTCTCCTCACCTTTCTTAATACTTTCCAGTTAGCCATAGCAGCAGAAGGTGAAGTATACATTGACTGCAGTGTCTTGTGTCATATACATTGTGAGATGCAAATGCTAAGAATCGGAAAACTCTGTTGGACTGGTCAAATTCTTGCCTAGTAAGCTACAGGCAACTGAGTTAGAAGAAAACAAACAAACAAACAAACAAAAAGCAGCATTAAATGGCACAGGAGAGGAAAATTCAAGATATGTGACAGGGTTGAATATGACCTGAAAATAAAAAAAAAAAAAAATATTGTGTCCAGCTGTTAATGCCTTACAAATATTTCATTCAGTTCAGAAGAAAACTGCATTTCATGTTACTTACATGGGTGGTCACTCAACTTGACAGACATATACCTTTTTTTTTCCCAATGGCAGAAAAGAAAATAGAAATTTTAAAAAATCATTATCTACCAAGAGGATAATTGATTCCAAATAAAAAAAAAACAACCTGCCTTTAGTGCTGTCTGTTGACTGATAAATCATAGATCAAAATCCCCCTATAAAATATTGAAACAAGCCTTATACTTCTCAAGCGTAGATTAGCACTTCAATCATTTGCACATACTAAAGACCATTTGAACCCAAAACAAATTCAGAATGCTGCACTGGTGTCTGATTTAATTTCAATTTTATATTCATCTGATTATGACAACTCCTATCATAACATTTCTGAAAAGGAGACGAACATTCATAAAAGGTCCTATGCAAACCATAGGAGTGTTCACTTTGAGAGAACACTTAGTTTTTCTCCCTTTTGGACCTCCTGACATCAGCCAGATGTATGGTCAGCAGCTCATATGTCTAACTTTTCCAGCATACAAATTGCGTTTAATCTTTAACAGAATGTTTTTTCTACTCTGTTTTCTGGAATAATTGGCTATYGTTTCTCAGGCAGCAAGATTACTATTTTTTCTGCTGACAGTCCTTCTGTTAGCAGTTTCTTCTGTCTGCTCACAAGTGGCACGCCTTGGCTTTCGTAATAAAAAAATATGCAAACTTACGCAGGTCAAACCTATCAAATAGATAATAAATTGCCAGGACTGGCAATGCCAATGATACGAACCTAACTAACGTTGTGACAGATTTTCCTGGAGGCCTTAATAGTGTGCTTGAATGGACAGCCAAGGCATTTTTTTCATAGGTGACATCTGCAAAATATTTTCCTCTACTATTTGAGTGAATTCTCTTTGACCTCAGAAGATACACATACTTTTTCATTCTTTGTCCACTTGATTAAAAGACAAAACCCATCAATACAATTAAACTACAGTTTGTCTTTGAGCCAAACCATATGTTCCTTTTTCCTCATTTCATAAAAGAAGTTTCAGGCCATGAAGTACCAAATCTTTGCACGTAGACATATTTTTACAATTTTAGGAGACCAACCATTTTTATATATTGTGTGCAACTGTGTATGAAAATCCTGTGAAATGCAGCGCACTTCATACTTGCTCATGCTTAAAAAGTTTGGCCACCAGATTAACGCTGTTTGGAGCAATGGCCCTTGGAATGGATTTTTTGTAATTTAAATTGATAAATTTTGTTCTACACAAAAGATTTTCTTATAAAAGAAAATCTCTCATTGTATTTAGAACAGAATGAGGCAAAAGCATGCTTTAATTTAATTTGAATCCCAAAGCAAAAAAAAAAAAAAAATCTTAAAAATTCTGCAACAATATTATGGCAAAATTAACGTCGTTCGACTGTCACAATACTTTTCTTACAATAGATTTTTTTTGAAGTTAGTCTTAAATCCAGAAGTCCTGTGCTCACAATATTTTGTTCTAGGATAATGGATTTATTATTTTTTTATTCTCAGGTATAGGATAAATAATTTCATATGTAACATACTTTAAATGAGATTTTTGTCATAGGGTTAAATTCTGGGTGGTGCTCTGTGCTTGGATAAATTGTTCCAGTACCATCAGATAGTCTGTTTTATAAGGTTATGATAATATCACAGAGAATACATTTTGTATCTTGTCAGGCAGATTTTCAAAAGAATTATCTGACCCTGAAGCAGGTCTTGGTCTTGCTAGAAAGAGCCATTGTGAGCTGCCAAGACACTAAAGAATACGCATTGGCAAAGAGAACAGTGTTATCCTGGAATTATCCATTGAACACTGGTGTGGTCATAGCTTCATCTAAATCTGTGTGGAGCTTGCAAGGTAAGTCTGGCAAGTTCAGCGAATTACTAGCTTTTCCACAGGGACATCACTCCCTCTGAATCACTACTTTCMTCCTGTTTTGCTCTTTGAAGAGCAACATTCATGGCCAGTACTTAAACTGTGGCCACTCTTGATACAGTCATGTGTCAAATAGTCCATTCTTTTATCACTATTTTTTCCTTTCTCTGTCAGACAGAAGCAAATCTGTCCATAAGACTATGGTAGAGGTTGGCTGATGTTCGTAGCTACTGCTTGTAAATATCTGTTCCAAAGATGCTGGCTGTTTGTTCACTAGCTCTTGTGTTTTGGAATAAGGAATTTCTCTAAATCACAAAATATTTTCTTGCCTAAAGGTATTTCTGTATAACCAATTTTTATTTCTTTCATTTTCTAGGTATTTTTAATTTTTTTTCTGCTCATATCTGGCAACTGTCTGCCGTATTCAGCAGGTAAGGGAAAAGACCTCATCATGGTTCCAGAGCTTACAATTCCCAGGGCTGTACTAATGCTTTTCCCACTTTTATTACTGAAAAGGTTATGTATTGCTAACGCCAACATGAGAACTAAAGCCAGACTTCGCATTTTAGATGAGCATTGATATTCCTCATGAAGAGCCAGATTCCAAATTATTTTTCTTTCCAGCACAGCTTGTAGGTGCTAACACACAGATAAATGCATCAGGCATGAAAGAAACACAGGTTAATTTAAAAGCTTTTTACCTTTTTTACTGCCTCCACAGCACTCAGTGATATCTGACCCATCCTAGAACACTTACAGCAGTATATGTGGCTGTGTCACTATATCTACTAATGGCATTCAAGGTATTTCAAGAGGAAATATTAATATGAATTTGTAGAGCTGTCATGATTTTAATTTTTTAGACATGACATGACTTGGAAGTGCTTCTGATATGAAGCCTGAGAAACCCTAAAGACACTTAAGATAGTTTCAGGTCTTGGGACTATTCCTTTACCTCAGGCAATCCTTTCTGCCATGGTAGTAGGGTGCTTTGTAACCTTTAGCTTCACAATTAACTCTTGTGACGCCAGCAGCTGTGGCAAGTCTAGAGTTTTAGGACTGAAGCCATCAAACTCAAAGTTATTTGGGGCCAAATGAACTGATGGACTAAGTTATCTCATATGATATTAGAATGTAATCAATGTTACAAACTTCAAAGCTCATTGAGCTGCCATCCCACCATAAGGATTTTATGTCCAAAGACATGACTGTGTTAGACAGGCTGGGTATTTTATATCCTACAGTTTTATTTTAGGAGAAATCTTGAAACACCTAAATAATTGAACAGTTGAATATTGTGCACATCTGAATTTCACTAGTATTCACAATTTGGATGTCACTTTGCAAGAGGAGGAGCCTATCCACCTGGTACCTTCATAATATGTCTGTCCTAAGAGAACTTTCAGATAAACAGATCCCTCCCTTTTCTTAAAACACAACAGCTGAAAGAAATACAGTGGAGGTGGTAATGTCCCACTGATTTTATAAAGTCAAGAGTAAAACAGCCTGACAGGATGTGAAGAGTCAGGAACAGCTCTCTTCATCACCTGTCTTCCCCAATTGAAAGAAATGAGAGCCATACCACCCTTGTTACAAAGAAAGGCTACTCTAAGGCATGCGAGGCAGGGAGCATCTCCAAATCTTCCTGCTGAAGAGTTTCTGAAGTGTTACATGGAATATTTGAAGACTTCTGTGGGATTAGGACCTAGCATAAGAATCATTGTCTTATCACTTAGGAAGAACATCCTCATTCCAGTTCCAAAGATTGTGCATTTCAGTGGCAGGGAACATATGAGACTCTTAAAGCACATAATGTAATTCAGAAATTCTGCTTTCATGTGACTGTCCTGCTTCCTAAATGACATTAGAAAAGTGTACTGAACCCTGAGTCCTTTATCTTAGGGAGCTATGATACAATCAAAAAGGTGGAGAAGAGACAGCACTGTCAGCTATCCCTGGAAAAAACATCTGTGTTTCAAAGAAAGAAAAAACTGAAAAGGGGCTGGATGTTTTTCCAATATTTTCCTACCAGTTTTTCTAGTTTAGCCCCTAAGCACAGTGCTGTTGCTGTTTCTATCAAACACCTCTGGGTCTCTTAATCTCAGAGGGAGTTTCACCATCCACAGTGGCAACCAAAGCTGCAGGAAGGAAGCATTCAACAGAGACCGAGTTCATGATGAACACATTTCTTTTATGCCTTTTATGGCAGCACCATTACAAAATATGTTAACATGGTTTCCATCCAATTTTCATGTGTTTTGCATGAAAGCAGTCTTATGAGACAGATCTAAAAAATATGAAAAACATTCTAGTGTTCATGTAATAATCACAGTTTAATCATCTTATATATATATTTATATATATAATAGCTCATSCTATCTTGATGCATGCTATTCTGTCATATATCTTGCAAGAACTGAATATCAGAATTGTTTTTCTAGCATTTTAAACTATGTTTTTCATTATATTAAACATTGTGTCATATCACAGAAAAACTSTTTTTGCAAAACACTCTATCATCAATGTATTTTTCAGGTTAGGCAACATTAGTTCATAAGAAAAGGTGTCAGAGCAAGAAAAACTCTTTACGGTATTTATTTTATTTAAAAAGAAGTCTAAAACTTTTTTAAAAAAAAAAAAAAAAAAAACCTGAAGCAAATTACATAACATAATGGTTTAAGAAAATGTAATATGATTGACATTGCACTGGTAATTCCAAAAAGATTTCAGAACCAGGAATCCAAGATCTCTTGAAATATTGCTGGAAAATCAAACACTGACAAATTAAACACTGTACTAACACAGTGTGATGGAAAACTTTTTTCAAAAAAATTAGATGTTTGGGCTCATTCAGTGTCCCGAGGAAGGATTGACAAACACTTGCATGAAGAAAATTACTGTCGTCCTGTCTTAAAACTTGATAAGTAGATATAAAACCAAGGTCTGACACCAGTTCACTTTGGCAAAGAAATTTTCTCAATGTTTCTTAGTGTTGTTTCTAAAGTGCAGTGGGGAACCAGTTGTACAGAATACAGTAATTTGCACAATTCTTAAGTGAACATGAACTCCAATACAGCTTAAAGACTACTGACACTAAAATGGCTGAATGAAAAATGTTGTTGAATGCCTCTGAGCTCTAAACTTTGACCTCACAGTAATTATACTTGCAGTTTCTGAGACATAAACATCTTTGTTATATGTCTTTTTATTTGATCCCCATACTGGTTCTTTCATATCTGACTATTCAGCATTCTATTTATACTTGTACCTGCTGATAGCACAGTGGCTGCTGGATTGCAATGAAACTGCAAGATGCTCCAGTTCAGAGCCTTGCTAATGCTGACAATTGATTTAGCATTGCAAGCTACCTCAACAGTACCAGGCTGGTTTTTGTTCAGAGATTTCAGTAGGGAGTTATTTTAAGGGATATATTTCCTTTGTTGGAGTAAAAAAGCACAGTTTGTCTTAATTATCCTTGACGTTTCAAACCTCATACCAGGCAGTTCCTCCAGAGACAGAAACAAACCAGTGTCCTCCAGAAACCAAGTGTGAAACAAATAAATAGGGCTCTGGTTTCTTTGTGGCATAGTGCGGTTACTATTTTTACTGAGGGCAAAGATGCTGTCTAGATTGTTTCTTTTTATCTCCGAGGAAATTCAGGGTATTGATAGATGAAATATTGTGGACAATTAAGAAAGGAAAAAAAGCTGATCTAAAAAACCAATTTTTGGTAGGCACTTGGTTGGCTGGTATATTCAATCTGAGAGCTAAGATTTTCTCAAAGGAAAGAGGGGCAGCAGAGCACCTATGTATCACAAACACTGTTGTGGGCTGCTGTTGTTTTCATCTGCAGTCTGCTGAAAATGATAGTAATTAGAAGCTTCTCTGTATAATTTTTTACTTTTTTCAGTGTAGCTTTTAAGGCAATTTTTATTTATGTTTCATGTATATTCTTAATGAAATGTCTGGTTGGGGAGCTACTATTGTCACATCCCTGTGCAAAGTCACAAAATCTTGTGAAAAATCTTGATGAGGCTGAGCATAATGACTCCAGTGATGGAGATGATTATGGAAAGCTATTTTTTCTTTGTTTAATACTGCTAGATCAATAGATAAATTGTAGCACTCCTTTTCTGACTGAAGGTGGCTATTAGGTCTTGATTAGAAAGGTCTTAGGACACTTTCATCTGTTTAGGAAATACTGTGTTTCATGACAAATACTGAACTTCATTGAAACACAATGATCTAGGGAAAAGAAAAGAAAAAAAAAAATGAAGGTAGCTCCAAATTGAAACCTTGGTGTAAGGGCATTTCTGACCAGGTTCTTAAGACTATTCCTAACTGGACCAAGGGCATTTCTCAAGGGAATTTCTAGCCAGATTCAGTGAGGGACTAGTTCCAGGGCACAGAGGACAGTCTAGCATCTTTATCTTACTTAGAGTCCCATGTCCATGCTTGTGGCATCCATGTGAATGCAATGCTTACTCGTGAATAATCAGAGAAGTTCTGTGTTTAATTATTCATTACATCTATTTTGCAGCACTTCCTGACCACAGAACAAACTTCAGATGGTGGCCAGCTGAAGATTCAGGACTTTCAGCTTTCACAATGACATCAGAGGTAAACTACCATCCAGAAACTATGGACTGGATGTGTGAACAGTGAGATGGATTGTAAGTTGGTTGAATCCCAGAGGCCCATAGTCAGTGGCATAGATTCTGGTTGAAGGCCTTTTACTGATGATGAGGTCCTCCAAGGCTGAATGCTGGGTCCAATATTTCACGTACTCTTGAGCTTAGGTGAAGGGACAGATGCCTCTTCAGCAAGTTCACTGATGACACAAAGCTGTGAGGAGTGGCCAATACCCCAGAGAGTTGTGCTGCCCTTCAGAGGGACCTTGATAGGGTGGAGAGATGGGCAGAGAACTCCTAAAGTTCAAGTACAAATGTAGAGTCCTTCACATGGGGAGGGAAAACCCCAGGCACCAGCACAGGTGGTTGGGAAGCAGCTCAGTGGAGAAGTACCTGGGATCCTGTTGGACAACAAGTTTCCCCGAGCCAGCAGTGTCCTTGTGGCCAAGAAGGCAAATGGTGTCCTATAAAAGCATTCTAGAAGGACAAGGCAGGTGATCCTGCCCATCTGTTTTGCCCTGGTGAGGCCACATCTGGAGTGCCGTGTCTGGTTCTGGGCTCCTCAGGACAGGAGAGACATGGAGTTTGTGCAGTGGAGGGCAATGAAGATGAATCAGGAAGTGGAGCATCTCCCTTAGACAGCAAGGCTGAGATTTGAGGCTGTTCGGCCTTGAGAAGAGACAACCAAGAGGGAACCCCATCAATGTCTGTAAATATCTAAAGGGAAGGTGCCAAGAGGATGGATCCACACTCTGCTCAGGGGTGCCCAGCAATAGGTCAAGAGGCGATGTACAGAACCTGATGCACAGGAAGTTCCACCTGAACATGATGAAGAACTTCTCTACTGTGTAAGTGATCCAGCACTGGAACACATTGCCCAGAAATATAATCTTCCCTCTCCAGAGACATTCCAGAGCTGCCTGGATGCAATCTTGCACCATGTGCTCTGGGACACCCCTGCTTTAGCAGAAAGGCTGGACCAGCTGACCCTCTGTGGTCTTTTCTAACCTTACCCTGTCTGTGACTGTGACTGATTTTGCAGTGTTTGTGGACTACTTTTATAAAAAGACAGTCTTTGAATACAGAGAGCTGAAATGAGCAGCTCTGCCAAGACTTAATGCAATTTTTGACAAAGCATGTGGCACAATCTGCCAAAGGATATTGGTGAGGGCAGAATGCCACTGTCTTTGTAGATCTGTAATTATTGAAGAATCTGGGCCATCCTCTGCTGAGAGTAAAGCTTAAGCAAATGCTGACCAGAAAAAACACCAAAAAACAGCTACAGATGAGAGAGATTTCAAGGTTTTCAATGTAACTTCTACCATGGTAATTAAATTCAGTTAGTTCCTTCTACAGCCACAGTTTGCTACTGTTAGTGCTTAATGAGGGCCTGAAATTTCTGGTAAAGGTTTGCAAGAGAAAGCAGGGAGGCATCATGCAGAAAATCCGTACCTTGCTCTGAGCCTTTCTAATACACTGAAATTCATACACACATCCTGAGAGGCTTGTATGCAAACTTTGTACCCAAACTCATGCATGCATGTCTGAATTCTAAAGTTACAGCAGTATTCAAACACTTCTAACCCCAAATAATAGAGAAGAATACCTGATGCATTTGGTGTGAAATGAATAAAATGCAAAATAGCTTTGAAAGGTCCTTGCCTGAAGTCAGAAACCTAAGAATATATATTTATTTGCTATAGGGATACATATGAGCTGAAGTTCTCTAAATACCAGATATTTTCGGGGTCAATAAAAACAATGTTTTTGGGGTTTTTTTGTTATTATTACCAATAGTACAAGACTGGCAAAAAGAGAGATGAGGTTCTAAGGATTGTAGTGTCACTTTTCTTAGTAATTTATAGGCATTATTTTATAAGCCATAATTTATAAATTCATAGTTGGATGTATTTCTGTCATTATATCTTTTCACCTTGATTATACCTGTCCTGTTGATATGGAAAATTTGTGTTTATATTTTTTTCCCATACTTCTTGAAAATCTGTCTTCAATAAAACTCAGTTGAATGTACCAATTTTCATTTTGCTCATTTAATAATGATTTTGATTCCCATATGGTGTTAGGCATACAGGAGAAGTAAAAATTACTTCATGGGTCACATGTTAAATTTAGTCCAATGATCAATGTTTTAAAATTATGACCATGATCTCTATGAAAATGCTGTCTACTAATGTTAGATAACCATACTTTAGAGACAGGGGATGCTCATTTAATTGCACCCAAGTTGGCTTATTCATCAGCCTATATTAATATCATAGTCTATAAATTATAATTTTGCTATGTGCCAAGAGATTATTAAAGACTCTTATAAAGTATAAAAAATACTGTTTATCTGCTCAATGGCTAAAATAGTGGGACGCTTACTTTGTTTCCATTCATGATGAGGTCAGTGAAATTTTTTCTTTGTTATTTTGACCTTACCTCTTAAAGAAAATAGAGTAGATTAAATGGAAATAGAAAATACATTTCAAATAACAAAAGAACAGCATAGTGAATTTTGGAGTCTGAAGTGCTATGGAACAGAAAGTAAATACTAACCTAAAGATATGTTAGCTAGAATTATTTTAGATAGAAATACATTTAAATGTTTATTTAATAGTGAGGCCTAAGATGTTGAGAGAAAATCACTGAGAAGTCTTTGTGTCTTTCATTGCCTTGTTTTTGCAAATACCTCTGGTGCCAAAAAAAATCCAGATATATTTCTTTGTCATACATTAAGTCATACATTATGACATTATTAATTCATATATATATATAAACCTCACAGAATTAAAAATCTTTCACAATCAGACCTCTTCAAATGGTTTCAAGGACATGGTTTCATTTTTTTTCAAAATCACTGAATCACAGAACAAGCTGAGTTGGAAGGGACACGTGAGGATCATTGAAGTCCAACACCTGGCTCTGCACAAGATCATCCCCAAGAGTCACATCCTGTGCCTGAGAGCATTGTCCAAAAGCTCACTGAACTCTGTCAGGTTTGGTGCTGTGATCACTTCCCTGGGAGCCTGTTCCAGTGCCCAAACACCTCTCAGGGGAGAACTTTTTCCTGATATCCAACCCAAACCTCTCCTGACACAACTCCAGGCCATTGCTTAGGGTCCTGTCCCTGATCTCACACAGAAGACATGAGTGCCTGCCCCTCCTCTTCCCCTCGTGGGGAAGCTGTAACTGCAAATAGGTCTCTCCTCAGTCTCCTCCAGGTTGAACAGACCAATAAAACACTGAATAAGAATTGTGCTATACACTGATTAAAGTATGCTGAATCCTCCAGATGTATTGAAGGTTTTCAGACAATTAAATTTTTTTCCAGCAAAATACTTTGCTCCTAAGATGCAACAAATAAATATATTTACAGCGGTCACTAAGCCTACACTCTGTCTAGGCACTGTCCCTGTTAACTCTGTTCTTGTACCTGATTGATTTTAGGAAACATACCATAGTGTTCTTGTTGATTTCTTACTTATCATTATTTACTAAGCTACAATACACAAAAAGTTACAACTGAAAGGCAGATTAATAATTCATACCTCTATTATAAAAAATCTGTAAATTGTATTCCAAGCAATGAGCTGCATCTGTTACCTAAAAATAAGAAGACAGGCACAGCATGGTAACAATTTAGAATATGGAGCATTGCACTGCAGGAAAGTTCCCATTGAGATGACTTTGGCTTAGATGAAAGTCCTAGCTGTCTACCTTCTTTGATTGAACAGTCTCATTTTTTAAAGTAAACACCACTGTATATTCTGTGAATATTGCTTGTCTCCAAGAATGTCAATAATTCTTTCTGACAAAGCCAAACTGAAAAGAAGAGGTTAGGCTGAGGGTAGGGCACATATTGTCTTACAAAAATTAAGGGTAATTTCTTCAGGAAACTGTTTCTGACACGTAAGAAATATTTGCCTATAGACTCGAGTTCTTTGTAATGTATTCTGTGCTGGAAAAAGTAATATTTTGTATCAACTTTAGTAAAAAAAATTATTAGTTGACTTAGACATTCAAGCTTACTTTAAAGACTGAACCTATTACAAAACAATCTTAATTCTGTCTGCAGTGTGGATGAAGAGAGACAATAAAACACATTAATAGCTGATGAGATCTAAAGGACTTTTTTCCAAATTTCAGTTATATCTTTATCACAGGAAAATAGTGGCAGCCAGTCTGCCCTCACAGCCAGTCTACCCTGCTTCTAAAAGGTCTGTATCTCATGGCATTTTGTACACAGCTCTATAGATGTCATCCTAGGAAAAAACAGTGACATTTTCTCTTCCTTGATATTGAGGGCAAAGTTCTCAATAATTTTACTGGAAATTCAGATGTAACATGCTTCAATTTTTTCCTCAAACTGGGTTTTCAAAAACTGAATTTAAACTTTAACTGAGTGCATTGCCCTTGTTATGTGAATACAATGACTAGATAATAATATATTTTTTTCTCAGCACTTATGTTCTTCATTATTGAAGTTCTAAACAAAACACTTAGATATCGGAGTCATCAACCATCAGGAACAATCTGGCTGCTTACCTCATAAACCAAGTACCCAAACTAGTAAAAGGGCATTTTAATTGTTTGGATTTTTTTGTTGGCTTTTTTTTTTTTTTTTTTTTTTATCCTGATTCAATGGTACATCTATGCTGAAGTTTTATAAGAAATAATTAATACATACTACATACTGTGATGATGCAACATAACAACTATTGGTTGACTTTGAAAAATAATGGCAGAAAGTTCCCCAAGGGCAGGTATCAGAAACAGATTTTCCTTCTAGCCTGAGGTGCAGAGAGCAAAGCATTTTTGGAAAATTTCAAGTGCAGAAGAATTATTTTGAGCTCTGCCTGGCTAAATCAGAAATTGGGTTCTTCTGCTCAGACATCTTGTCTATTAAATAAGCATAAATATATAGTGGAAAGCTACTTCACCTCTCTTTCTGGGATTAAATAAATAAATAAATCTGGTGCAAAGCTCCTGGCCTGAATTCCTAAAACTGCTACACTTTTAATGCACACATCATCTTCAAAATTTTTGTTCACTTATTGGGGAAAAAGAATCCTAATTTCTTCTAAAGCAAACCATAAGACACTGGACTTCTATTTTCTGAAGGAAAAATGATGTGGTTTGGAAGTTTTTACTGAAACAATGATATTAAATGGAAATCAGTCTTTTACAAACTGTACTGATCAGTCATTGACAGATCTAATAAACAGGTATCAGTTCAATTTCAATAGTACAATTCATTTGTGTTAGATCCTTCCTGGTCTTTTTAGAGATTTCCTTGCAAATCCATTTGTTACTGATTTACTTTCCAGTGAGCCAAGACAGACCAAGAGGCCAGGACAGGTGATGCAGTTTGTGTCAGCAGTACACAGAATGTCTCAGTGACAAGAAAGAGTACACCTTACAACTGAAATGTTTCTCAGGTTTTTTGTTCAGCAAAGCAATCTGGCCAAGCCAATTCTACTGATGTGTTAAAGCTGATAATGGGAGGTCAAGCAGCTCTTTCTGCTTTGGTTACCATGAACATATATAACTCTGTGAGCTTCTTTAAAACATCTTTTTCATAAATTAACATTTTGGACATGAAGATATTGCATGATGTTAATTTACAGTAATTTTTGGTGGGGTTTATGAAAATGCATGAAATTTTCCTGCTCAGAGCTTTGCTGAAGGCAAAGTGTTTTCTCCTTCTGGGAATAAAAATGGTGGTGAAGTTACAGCACCTACCTTCAGTACCAGGAGGGCAGAGACTGTAAGGAAAAGAGAAAGTTTGCTTTGTTTGTAGAGTGCAGTTCCTGCTCATCTTCGGTTTGAGATCTGTTGAAAACTGTCGGTGGTRAGGTGAGGGGAAGGCCATTCCGGCAGGCTGCATCTCCTTCTATTCAGTGGGTTTCCCTGCCTCTAAAGTTCAGAGATGCAGAAGGGGAAGGGAAAAAATGATCAAGGCTAAGATACCCTCAGCTTCATTTTCAAATTCCCTTGAGGAGTAGGATCCAAAGAGCAATAACAGCACTATTAGCAGACAAAACTCAGAGTCCCTCTGGAACCCTTAGAGTGGTCTCTCACAATTAACTCATAAAGCCAGTTCTGGATGGCTTCAGTCAACTTCTTTTCTAATATATTCGCTTCAAAAGAGATTAGGCAGTTAGTCCTTGCTGTGTATTAATCATGTGTGATAAAATTAAATTAAAAATTAAGCTTCAAGAAAAATAATAGCAGAAGGTTTTGAACCTAGATAATCACCATTTGTTCTGCTTCACCATAAAAAAACCCCAAACATTAAAAGCAATGATGTCTCCTAAAAAGACATAAAGCTTTTKTTATGTATTTAAACTTAAAAAAAAAATAAAATTAAAGTGGGTAGCAACATTCTGAAAACCAGGTTTTGTTCCCTAATGAGAATATTTTTGCAATACACCAAACCCTATGTTTCTGACAAAGACAAGAACCTCCTATCCTACAGCTTTTAGCTCATATGAGCACTACATGTTTAAACAAACCTTTGAATTACTGATCTTGCTTGCCTAAGTGTTACATATGTCCACTTCGGGCTGTAACTAGGCTGAAGTAGATAATATTGTTTGTTGCCAAAATGAATTTTTCTGCTTCATAGCAGACTAAATTTTCAGACATCTGAAAAATAAAACCCACCAAAACCACAAATGATGACTTCATTACCTTTAGCTCTTTTTGTGCATTATTTATGATGCTAATAYTACAAGATGTTTTTCTTGGCTTCCTAATATATCCTGATGCTTGTGTTGAAAACAATGCTATTAGGCACCATTCCAAAGAAGTTTTAGTCTTAAAGTGGTAAGCTTGAATTTAAAAAAAAAAAAAAAAAAAAAAAAATTAGGAGCGACCGTAGTAGAGTCTGAACTATGAAAAACCTCAGTTCTTTCAAAATCGTATCCTCTGCATGTGGAAAATGGCAAGCATTCTATATTTTTACACATAAGTAGTTTATTCAGAAGCATGCTGCCTTCAGGTCATCTGCACAGAAGGTCATTTCATATGTTTGTCTTTCAACGGACATCTATGTCTTGTTCAAATTCTTTCTAACCAGATCCATAGTCTCTGCTCCCCAAAATAATCTAAATTCCAACAGAAAACAAACAGACTCAAAAGGATTCTGTAAACTTGTGCATAGGATTGGATAGTTTCTCTGCAGCCATCTTATGCCCTTGGATGAGAAAAACTGAGAAAAGAAGGTAGAGAATTTCGAGCAAATTCTGCAGCACAGAAGACAAAGCCAGACTATATTCAATTCTGATGCATTCACAGCTATCTGTGTGGGAAAAGAGGCAGCATTTTTTTATTGAAAATGTGATATATATGATTTTGCAATCTTTTGGAAAAATGTTATAAATTCACTCATAAAATACATGAATTAGGCATAGCTCTCTCTTGTTAATATCTTTAGTTTCTTCCCTGTTTGTAAGTTTTCTGTGCTAACAGGCAGGTAGATTTGACAGAATGCAAGGGTCTCTCAATTATATATGGTTTTTAAATTGAAGAATATGAAAAGGATATTCTGGTAACATACCTGTTCAGATATATTCTTGAATTAAATTGTTAAATGATTATACAGGTAGTGGACTATGACCAATATTTAGATGATATTGGGAAGTAACATTACTTTTACTTTCTCTTTTTTTTTCTTCAGCCTTACCCCTTTCCTCTTCCTTATTCCCTTTTCTCTTCCCTTCCTTTCCCTTCTCTTCCAGAATTTCAAAAGCCGCTTAAGAATAAAAAATAGTGGCTTAAAGTGTTTTTCCCTTCCTTAAAACTAGCATTCGCAAAAGAAAATTGTTTATGTAGATCCAGCAAAATTTCGTTTATCCAGACAGAGCACAAATACATTGTCACAAACCAGGAGGCAGGTAGAAGTGTTTAAAAAGTAGCTGAGGTTCTCAATGTCTGGAAATTGGAATTTTCTCTTTTTGCATCATCCAGCTACCTGTAGATTAATACAGCGTAATTCAACATTGTGGTTTCACAATTTCTTTTAACATTAAAACTGCTTATGCAATCAGACTGAATATTGCTTTTCATTTTCCTTGAAATATATTTATTTTTAAAGGTATCTAACCATCCAAGTTAGACGTTGCTGCATGAGTAATAAAAATATTTTACAAGCCAGTTTTTAATTAAAATAAGCCAATATTTCAATAGCTATCACTGCAAAAGGACATGAAAAWAAAAAAAAAAAAATTGGAACTGTTGCTTCATTGAAATGACTGGAAAATTATTAGAGCTTTATTGTACTGAAGGAAACTTCAATGAATTTTTTGCAGCAAACAATTTTTTTGTGGAATCTAGGGCAATTCTATTTTATTGTACACAAATTGAACATAATCTTCATTCATTTGTCCATTTAAGAAAAATGGCATGCTGAGATTTCAACATACAGAATACTTGTTAAAAGGCCAGCTGTCTGTGTTTCCATGGAAATTTTTATGCAGTTTATCACAGGGCATTCTCAAAATCTGAGCTGGATTACTTGTCATTTTCTTATATATGACTTCTAGCTCACATTACATTGGTTTTAGCTTTAATTTCAACATTGTTTTATTGAGCTCACTGTGTCAACAAGGACTATTGGACATTATGCATTACAAATTTTAACCACTTTTGCAAACAGGAATTAAAATTGCAAACTCAGAGTACACTGGGGATAAACCATTTCTGCGACTGTTATCTGCTGCTGTACATTTTTCTTTGTATTCTACATAACAGAAAACTGCCCCATACATTCTTATTACCCTGTTCCTCTGCCCATGATGTGCACTTCAGCAGGAGGTGCAGGTGTCCAGTGACACTGAAAATCAGGCAATTAGTGTCTCTACTTTGGTACTGAGTCCTGATTAGCCTCTGCCTTGTGAATAACCCCTTTGACTTGGGAGAATTATATTAATACAGTTTATTGCTGTAGTCAAATTCCTAGTTTCAACTGGGGAACAGTTTGAGGCTGCTGTTTTCTTTTTCCAGTAGATGAGTTGATTTTTAAATAAGCCTTCCATGTATTATTAGTAGTAGATCATATTATAAAGGGATCACAGACCCTGAGAAATACATCGTTTTTTTTCTGCACACTTGTAGTAAAGAGGTGACTCTTAAAGTTGTGTGAGAAAGGAGCAGCAGCTGCCAACAGAAGGTGGGTTTGACTCAGGAAGAAGGAAGAGGAGAGGAAGAAGAGGAAAAAGGAGAAGCAGCAGCACTATTTTTTTTAGGAAAAAGGAGTGCAACTGATTACAGTGAGCATGGACCACAGACTGACCTCTCAATAGCCTCATGTCCAAGCAGTTCTTACAGATGAGCATGTTTTTATTTGGTTTAGTACTGACTGAGTGGCTACACAGATTTCTAGAAGAGCCAGGTAAAAAGGTAAGAGCTCTTGGTGTAGACTTACTAAATTATTTTCTGTTTTTCATGGGGTAGAAAGAGCAAATAGACCTTTTACACTAGAGCATCACATCTCTTGCAAGCCTGTATTTCTGCACAACCATTTCTCAAAGTTTACTGTGGGATGCTGGTAACAGATTTTGATGCCTATGTGCAGTTTGATTTGCTCTCCTCTCTGCTGATAAGCCTTATGACCATACTGGCAGCAGTAATAGCACTTGTTTTTGCTGGTACTCTAATTTTTACTTACAACTACAAGAGGAAGAAAATGACATCACTGTTCTAYGACACAGAGCAGCTGTCAGGTGAGTAAAAAGCTTGGCTGTGTTCATGGCTTTCATGCAGAGAGGATTCAGCCCTGCTTATATCGTCACCTTGACTTCACCTATGCTATATCACCCACTGAGAGCATTTTTTTTATAAGCCCTAAGCACAAGCCTAATTTGTACAGTAATTCTGCAGAATGGAATTTCTTTGTCATATCACCGTGTCTCATCTGTTAAGGATAGCGCCTTAGTTACTGCTGTAGTCCTCTTCTTTGTCTTAGTGTGCTTCTGCTGAAGTCTGCAGAAACACTCCTATTTCCTTTAGTGGGAGGAGAGTTTTGTCAGCCCTTTGTGAAAACTGTATGCTGAGTGCACAACTAGCCATTAGCTTTAATCTGGAAGTATAAATTTTGTTTAAAAAAAATCTAGCACTCTAGAAACATCCATCAAAATACTGCATTTAATACAGGCAGTCAACAGAAGCAGCACGTAACTTTTTTTTCCTGGAAGTACATTAAAAGGAGAAATGAATGACAATCCAGGAAGCAATGTGAACCTTAGTTATAAAATACGTATGATTTATTGAAATTCCCATGCAGTTTCTGAATGCAAGTAAGAAAAATAAAATTCCAGAGATACATTATATGACAGAAATCAAGAAAGCTCATGCTATCATGGTCTTAAACATCAAAGTCTGAAACTCTTTGGATGACCACATCTCAGATAGCAAAGTTCTCTTTTCTTGAAATTTCTGATGCATTTAACAGTAAATAAAGAATCTCTCTTGAATTTTGAATTATCTTTTTCTGTTAAGTGCTCACTGTCACAATCTAACACCAGTCTATAGCAACTACACCTCAGAACAAGTTTGAGAGAGACAGTAGATTGCATATTTTTGAAGCATGAATTTCTCCCTTAAATTCAAGACTAGAAGCACCTTATTGCTACAGTGCACTGAAATATATATAGAAAATCATTTTATCAACTATAACCTATAATTTTCTCCTTAATTATTTTTAAGCTCATCAGAAGAAAAAAAAAATCTTGTTGAGGATCACCAACAAGAAGAAGCTGGAGGATGAAAATCCATTATCTGAAATTTAAACATTCCAAAATACAATTTATCATATCCAGTTAACTAAAAGCTTTTTTAGAAACTAAGTGGATAAACTCCATCAAACAAGATGTACCATAATAAAACCATGCAATCAATAAAGAATAGAGACACCATTCACAGCTTGAAGAATATCTTTCACAATAAATACTTTATTCTTGACCTCTCAGTCCAGGATGTCTAAAGGAATATCTAGAGTATAAATTCCAAAGACAAGCCTGGGAACTAAATTTTATCAATCACTGGACATTAAAAACCACAGACTTCCATGGAAATATGTATTATAATTTTTTTGAAGTGGAGGGAAAATCTCTCCAGATTGCACACGATCTAACCATTTTATTGCTTATTCTTACTAGTCTAATGATGCTTTCTGTTCCACATTATGTTTTGATTGGCAAGTCCACATTTAATTCAGATCTTTTGTTCCTGAAGTTTATAAGATTTTCTTTTGTGTAGAAGTTTGATATTTCTCTTCTAAATGTGAACCACTAGCATGAAATGAAATTGTTCCAATTTTTCAGCAGAAGTATCAGTCCTGGAATAAATATATTCTCTCTTTCTACTAATTTTCCTATGCAGTGCAGCAGGCTCACCAATTTCAGGTTCAAGTTGACCAACATTAATCACTGAATCACATATTTGGCTGAACTCTTGTTTGAATAGTAATAGGGCATACTGCCTCTTTTAGGACTCTGCAATATTTTACGCCTTTTTTTTTTTTTTTGATAATGTAAATAATTGAGTCAACTAAAACAAACTACATGCCTGTCTCTAAGGCAGATCATGTTGACATATCTGAGTCCACTCTACACGGGTGGCACTTAGTGGCATTTTGTATGTGTGATTTAAGAAATGAAGAACAAATCAAGCGGTAAGCATCAATTTTTCAAATTTAGTGGTCTGACTAAGGAAAGAATTTCATCCCACATGTTCAACAGAGTTTATACTTAGGAGAGTAAGGTGGAACTGCAAATATTCAGATGATTATTATCATTTTCCTGAGATAGAAAAACAAAAGGAATATAAGGATATCTCCATCTCATGTGCTAAGGAGCAGGCCTGTACAATGATACACAGAAGTTTTATTAAAAATTCATTAGACTGTAAAGTCTCTCATTTTGTAATCAGAATTAAGTAGTTTTCTAATGTCATTAGCTGGAAGTCAATTTAAACTACTATCAGCTGTTGCAACACACTCCAAAATGCTAAATTGAATACAACAAATGTTTTCCACTTATGTTTTATTAGAAATGTTAGCATTTCATATGACTCAAACCCACGTGGCAGTGATACCTGTAAGAAATAAATTTCCCGTGAATTTACATTGGTCGAAGAAGGCGAAGGAGTTTCAGAAACAGAAATCCAGTGTCATGTTTAATTTCTGAGCCAATAGAATATTAATGCACGGAAAAGCTCTCAAGGTGTGCAGTTTTCTTCTATAGGATAGCCAGGTCTCTTGACAGTAACAGCCAAGTGCAGGAAGCTACAGCAAAGAGTTCCAAAAATAAAGAAACAGTAACTTTCAAAAAAAAAAAAAAAAAAAAAAAA
>NW_026623556.1:174322-178280 GCF_030028575.1 Malurus melanocephalus
GCAGGAAGCTACAGCAAAGAGTTCCAAAAATAAAAAAAAAAAAAATATCAAAAAAAAAAAAAAAAAAAAAAAGCACAAAAACATTTCAATATGAATGTATTGCATTAGTTAGGAAGAGAGTTGATACTGGTAGAAGCTATGGCTTCTCATGTAAATAGTTGTCTTTGATTTGCTTCTGTACTAAGGCATTACTTGTGATCTTAAATAGTTTTTTTTTTTTTTTATTTGGGCAAACATAGTTTGTTTTTTTCTTCAAAAATATCCTTACACCTAAGTATTATTAAATTTACAAAGCACATAAGAAAAAATAGTTTTGTAATATAATTATTTTAGTTTGAGTTCTAATAATAGTGTTCTTCTAAATTAGTTTTTTGAAAAGGATCTAATTTTCTGGGAAGAAGGAAATTGATACTTCCCTTTGAAGAGATTAATCTTTCTTAGGGAACTCAGGCAAGTCATCAAACAAATTACTAGCAATTTTTAAAAAGACCTTTAGCTGATTGTGCATACATCTCAGTGGTATTAAACAAGCTCATATGTCAGGTATAACTTCTTGGCATCTCATATGGCATGTGCAGTTATTCATGTCTTCAAAAAAAAATCCCTCTTATGTACACTATATTTTAACATAATCAAAAGATATAAGAGAATATATCTTTTTGAGTCAGGAATTCAGTATTAAAAATGGCTCCCACCCTGAGTTCTTGGCCACTGATATTTAAAAATTTTATGTAGATTCTCCTCTAAAGTGTATATTGCTTACTTTCTTACTTTGGTTTTGACACTTACTCTAAAACACTTTTCGCGGGCATAGTCTCCACTCCTTATTGTTGACTGGTCCTTACAAAGTGATGAATTATTAAATTTAAAAAATATTCAGTCTTTTGTATGAAAAAGGTAGCAAAGTCTCCAAGGACGCTACTGTTGGCTTTTACATACTGTGTTTCCTTGACTTTCAGAGACAAAAAATCAAAAAGTCTGAAAACATCCTGCTCAAGCTGGAAGTGGATYAGTTTGTTTTGGAGAAAAATGTTGGGKTTTTTAAAATATTTTTCAAGTAGACAGGTATTATGTATGCTTCCATTTGATTTCAACTAAAGCAGCATTTCTCTTGGACACCAGCAATAAACTTCACAGAGAACTTGGCATCAGATGCAATATTTGCTAATATTTTATAACAAATATTTAAGATGCATGTAATCAAGAAGACCTTTGCATGAAAGGGCTCATATCTAACCTAGTCATCTGTTGTAATAGGTTTGCAAAGGAATTTATCAGACAAACTGGATTTGGAGGATGACTTAATATGCTCTGCTCACATGTGCAATAAGATGCTTGGAAAAAGAGGATATGAGGAAGAAGAAAGGGCAGAAAAACAGAAGCAGGCTTACTGCTGCACAATCCTGTGCTGCTACCAGCCTGTTTTCTGTTGCACCTGGGACATGGCCAAATCCTCAGATGATCTCGACTTGTCCTGATTAGAGCAATATTCAGTGCCAATTCTTCAAAGGGTCTCAGAGTTCCTGAGTTGTGGGTGGGTACACAGCTAACCATGGGGGTAATCACCATGTGGGCTACAGCTTCTCTGAGAAAGCAATCCCCTTTCCCTCTCCTTAGCTAAAAATTGCCACCTCAAAACCCAACTTCAATGCCAAATCTTTTGCCATGTTCCTATGTAATTCTTTATACCTGCATACACTGCTAGGATCAAAAGCCAGCTACAGAGTTTAAAACTGGATATGAAAAAAACACTTATTATTGTCTTGAATCAATAGCTACATTGGGCAGATCATCTTGAAGAATTCCATCCCATCTGTAACTCAGTCTGGTGCGGTGACAGATTTCAGGAAGGAGCTGAGTGGGGCTAGTCAATATGTATTCATGCAAGTTTCACACCCCTGTGTATTTTCTGTTCATGTAAAAGTGTGGTCCCTATCCTCTGCCCTGTCATTTACCTTTTTAATTACATTCCCTATTTTTTAAAAATTGAAAAACACCATAGAAGRTGAACTTCTGACCTCTGACTTCACTGATGACAATATATCAAGCACTCATTTCAGAGATGGGACCTAGAACAGTAATCAGCACGCTAAGGTACAACTTGTTCTAAAGATGCTAGAGCATAGTGCTAACTTAATATCAACATTTAAAAGATTGCAATTCTGGGATGAAAATGCTTCACATGGAGACAAAACTCAGTCTTTAGTGACAGACAATGTGCAGCTTTAGAAAGTCCATTTATTATAGTTATATTGCCCTAAACACTCCCCCCTGTGCTTTGGTTTAGACAAATATAAATAATTTTAACCCATTTGCACTGCTTCATTCCTTTTTTTAATGGGATTGTCTCTACTATTTTTCTTCTAATCTTATGGATATAGCATTAATATGATTCAATAAAACCAATGAGTACAATTTTCTATTTGCATTGGTTATATTTAAACTATTTCTATGCTGTCCTTTGAGTAAAAGGCTGTAAATTTACTGAGCAAAAACAATAAGTAAGTTTTTGGTCTTTATAAGTCATATTTCAAGTAACTAAATCATGACAATCTAAATATTTTTTCATATGACTGATTTGGTTTGGCATCTATCGTAAGTCAGAGGCATCTCAAAGCCTATTAAAGAAGAGAACAGCCTATTCTTGTTCCCTCTTGATGGGATTATCCAGCCATAAAAGATGAATTTCTGTGGTTTAACATTTTGTTCCACTGATTATTACCAGCACAGTTGAGTGATAAATATGAATGCTAATTTCAACATACTTTCAAAGCAAATTTTTAAAGTTTGATAAGCTCTCATGGTATTTTAAATTAAAATACAAGGCACTGTAAAATCCATTTTGTTTACAAACAACAAAACAACAAAAAATGGCAATACAAATGCAAAAGATGCTAAAATATAAATCTTATCAAACAACACTAAGAATAAAGAAACTGATGGAAAGAGTGTTAATGCAGAGATAACACCAAACAAAACAGTGGTGGGGAAGCATGAAAGTAATATGGGAATCAAAAATCTCACTAATATTGTGGGAAAGAAACCATCTTTTGCAATGAACAGCAATCATATTCACTTTAGAAGGCTATGTTATAAGACAGAGAATATAACAAAATAATAGCAATTAGTATTTTTTGTCTTCCATTTTTATGTGCTAACTTCTTTGCTCACTGTACATTGGGTGTTTCTTTGGATTAGAATCTGATCTAGAGATACTTTTCTTTGGGAAGCTCTGGAAGTTAGAGTAAGATTGCATATTTCTAGAAAAATTAAAAATTTAGAATGTTCTAAAAAGCCTGCTACCTTTATTAATTGAGGTTTTGAGCTTCTTTTCACTTATATATACAATTTTATGTTTTGCAGTGTTTTGTTTTCTCTTTTGCCGTTTTTTTTTTTTTTTTGCCATGCATTTTGCATGTATTTGTATGAAAGAAAAAAGTTTTATACACCCATACATATAACTTCTAACCATATAGACAATTTTTAAAGCTATTAAAAATGCATTCTCAACTCATTTTAGTTGAATGCATTTATTAAGGGAAATTCACTTGGCATGTTGGAAAATATCCTCAGATGTTGAGGATATTAAGATCAGGAATATTTTGATTTCTTCCCAGTATCAAAAAAATGAACAAATAGATATGTGTTCAGTTTCTGTAAAATGAAGTCTTTTGCCATTTTGGCAGATGTAATGATCAACAACATTAGAGATTGCAAACCACTGTTACCCAACACCTTGTGGAAAGTAATCTTTCCTCCTACAGCTTTTGCTATAGAGCTGGACATACAAACATGTAGGAAAATGGATGATACAGAAGAGCTGTCCTTGGAGAAATGCCTGCCATCTTTTGCTCACTTTCCTTGTTGTGAGGGTGTTTTTGTATGTCTATTTCGGGACAGCTGTCTAACTCAGGTTAAAGATTTTTTGTGGTTTTTGTTTTTTTTTTGTTTTTTTTTT
>NW_026623556.1:178441-256371 GCF_030028575.1 Malurus melanocephalus
CTTACACAATTTGATTAATGTAACAGGTATCCTCAGCTGCCAGTGATGAAGTAAGCAGAGTATGAAGAAAGGTTTGGGAAAAAAGAGATTGTAAAGGTGTCTTTTGCAGCAGTGTGATGCTGGAAGTATCTAGGCTGCACTGGGATCTGCCTGTTCACCCGTTGCTCAGAGAGAAGACTGTAACCAGGAATCAGAGGCATACAGCAATACTCGCGAGAGTGGAGGGTTTCCGCATTCCTTATTCCGGAGGAAAAGCCAGCAAAGCTCAAAGGATTTCCAGCTGTGTCTTGTCTAGAATAACAGAGTTTGAGCTTAACAAAGCTCATTTGATTTTGCTCATTGATTTTCATATGTATTTTAGCGCCAAAATGTTCACAAACTCCAGTGTTTACAAAATGTGAAAATGAAAAGGTGATGGAAGTAGTGACATTGTTCTTGAATCAGAATGAATTCTTATCAATTCTTCCTTGGTAGGGCACAAACACCTGTAAACAGCAGCCTATGCACTTTTTAAGGGACATTTAGTTAAAGTCCGCAGGGAATTTTACTGATACAGAAACCTAATGCTAATCATTCCATTTCCCCTGGGAAACAAAGTTGACTGAAGTGGCTTTGTCTCCCCTTGCTAATGATTCCCAAACCCTATGACTTCCCATCAGCTGCACTGACAATAACACTGCCAAAATAAAGTAGGTGCTCTAAATAATATGTATTCGCCATGCAGTTCTTACGAGAGAAGGAGTGGCAGGATTTAGAGGCCACTTATATCAACCTTGCTGCCAGGGGAAATAATATGAAGCAATAGGCCTGTGCCGATGGCGTGTGARAAGTAAATCTCAGCACCTACTAAGATTTTGAAAGAAGCTTTGAAAAATGCTGAACAAACCACATATCTACTTTAGATCTGTCCTTTCACCTGTGTGGAAGATGCTCAGGCCTAAGTGCAACAGACAGTTTGAATGGAAAAATAAACCCCATAGGTAGCTAACTTCAAGAGTTTGAAGGATTACATTTTAAATTATTAATTTAAGAAAAATTGACATACTGTGAACATAGTGGACTAAGACATCTGTAACACTCCAATCTTTAGTGAAGATCCTGCAGTGATGATGGTACACTGGAACAGATATGCAAACTGAATCAGCCCAGTCTCATAATAAATCAGCCTTTCAATAAGATACAGTCAACATTAGCAGAAGCTGGAATGCTTTATATACTCAATATACTTATATTTTTTTATTTCCAGTGGCATAAATATGGCAGCTGTCACTAGGTGTAAAATGAAAGCAAAAATTAATTAAACAAATGCCTTTGAAAAGTACAAGATTTTTCTTCTCTCTGTGTATGTATTCCCTGTGACATAGACCTCAGCTTATTCCCTTCAACCTTGTCAGTTTTCATCACGGTTAAATCTCAGCAGAAACTACATGCTTAACCAAACAAAAAAAAATTCTGCAGTCGAAAAAAAAGTGCTTTTCCAGGAGGTCTTTGATTTTAAAGAGTTTGCAAACATTTAAAAAAATAAATTGTGTAATATCCTTCTTGAATAACACTTCAATATAATGTTACAAACTAATGTGGAGTTCCAGAAGCACTCACATTAATTCAAAATGAGTTCATCACAATTACCATTATTGCCATAAATACCAAAGGAATTAATAATGATGAGGGTGATATTTTAAAGCATTCTTCATTATCATGTGTATTGTTTGTAAAATTCCAGGATGACGATAATTACTGTAAAGCTTCTCTTTGGGCAAGGTTCTCTTCCCAATGGAGGGATAGCCCAAAGCTAAATGTTTCTGAAGTCCCTCTGAAATCCTCAAAAATGGAGTTAAAATGCTTTGCACATACATTGGCTTGGAGATTGGTTTCCCTATAGGGTAAATTTCAACAGTAGACTTGATATAAGTAAGAAACCCCAGGAAAAGAGCACCAAAGACAAACTTCTTTTTTTTTTTTCCTGAACCTCTTGGTGACAACTAACGTAGTTCTTTTATGAGTGTTATTTCTAGATTTTTGATAGGTGAAAAAAGCTCAAGGAGGCCTTAGTGAATTCTGTGTAAGTATGTTTACTTGTTCAGTAATTAAAAAAAAAGTCAGGCTGTGTAGCAAAGAACCCTTTCAGCTGAAAACCCACTGGAATTTTTAATTTTTTTATAAGAATTAGATGTATAACACTATTATGCTTAACCTTCTTCAGGGGAACACTTTTGAAAGACATAAAAATATTCAAATTATGGCTCTTCAGTATGTTAATATAAGCAGCACGGGCTGCCTTTCGACTGCTTGTGTTACCTTACACATCACCTTTGATTTTAGACTTGCATTGCTTAGGAAGGATAAGGCAAAAGTGGCTTGTAGAGATTACTCCTGATTTTTTCTTCCACAGCGACTTTCAGACATACAAGGTAACAAAATCATGGACATGGAAGAGGAAGTTTTATAAGCATGATTTACATCAAGACAAACCTGTCTCTTTGGATGCTCCCACAGTTTCAATTTTTAGAATAGGCAATTGTGCAGAGGCACAGCCTAGAAAAAGAAGCCTGTTGTGGAATTTTATTCTGAGTTTCAGTAACTTTATACTTCTTTCCCTTACCCATTGTACTTCCAGTGTATATAATGGGGCAGCCAGCATAGATACCACTTCTCATCCTGTCATGGTTCTGTTCTCATCCTTAATGAGCTGGCACTGCTTAAAACTAATCAAACAAAGAAAAGAAAAAAAGGCAATAAATGATCAGATCTCAGTACATTGGCTCCCTACTTGACTAAATGATGCAACTACTGGACCTCAAAGGCTGTCATAAGGGAATGGGACGGAATGTGTGGCTGGGGAAAGTGGGAAGTAAGAGCTCACTAGATTCCCTCTAACAATTTTCACAGGATATAAAAAATCACAAGCAAAGCAAAAGTTATCAAAATTATTAATCCATATCTGTCCATTCCCATGGAAAAATCAGATTCTCAAAGTGGCACTTTTAAAATATATCTAACTGTCTTTGTAAAAGGTTTAAAACCTCAACTCTCAATTAAATGCTTGCTTTTCTCTCCTTTAACTTTCACTTTTACATTTTATCTTTAGTGGCAAATATTTGAAAACCCTAGACTTAAAATTTCCAAAGCATTTAAATCATAAATGTTTAACAAAATTTGCCTTCTAACCCACTTACATGGTTTTAGAAATTCTGTGCTAGATGACATACTTACAATTAACTTGGAGATGAAATTTACTTAGTACAGAGTTCATGCAAAATCATTATAAGCTTAGACGTAGTTGATAATTTTGTGTTAAAATCAATTTCTGGTAAGAAATACCTTTTTTTTTTGTAAGCATATTTTATGGTAGAAAGAGTGAAAATGATGGGTCCCTAGTTGCTCACCTAGAAGACTGCTATCAGTTTCAATTTTTACATGAATGGTCCAAGTTCCTGGACCATTTGCTGCTTTCAGCAGGGACAGGCAGACTAAGCATCCGTGGCTCTTTGGCAGTGAGGCTGAAAGGATGAAAGGCTCCTATCAATTTTTCTTAGTGAAAAAGCAAACCTCACAAGAGTTTTCAATCTGTTACTCAAAACAATGAAAAGTTCCTCTGCTTTTTCTCAGGAATGTTTTATTTTCCAGGAGTATCTATCATTTTTTATTATTATTTATATCTTCTTTTGACTAAATATACGTAAACGTGGGGCCCTAAGACTATTTAGCTGTTGGTGTGAGCCTGAGAGCAGACACACAGACAAGGTACAATTCCAACATGCTGTGGTGACCAGCTTGGTGCTACTATGGTCAGACATCATCACAGTTAACAAAGATGAGGAATAAGATTTTACTGAGGATTATAGTTGAGAATGGGCCTTCATCACTTTACTCAAAGTTAGAGCTTCTTCTGTTTACATGTAAGGATATTTCTGTAAATCCAAAGCAGCTTTCTTGATAGTGCTTCAGGACCTGAGCTATGACAGCAAAATTCAACATGTGCTGGTTTAGGTACATGTTTCATAAATGGAAGCATGAATTCCCTGAGTCCAGAGCTGTTGAGAGGCTTATTTCCACCATGTGATCTATTGTTATCAGCAATTTTTCTACTTGTTTGGCTTTATTGGCCATCTCCCAGAAAGGGAAAGAGGGGCCATAGGCAAGAAGTTTGGAAGAAACACAAACCATTAGAGAAGTACCAGCTAGGGATGTTTAAAAATTCTTTTCAGAAAAAGTAAGGGGAAGAAATGTAAAGATCTTGATATTACTGTGATTGATGCAAGGCACATTGAGAGTTCATCTCTGATTGTATTTTGGCTACTGCCATTAAATTCATACTTCTTGGTAAGTCATGAAGAATTAGGTGCATTGCAAAATGCCTCTGTTTTTCAAGCTGACATAAATATTGTATTAATTAAATCTATTAAGAACACTGAAATGAGATTTCATTAACTAATATCCCCTATTAGGATAATTATGACTAATTATAGTTATTAGACTAATGGTTTTAATCCTCAAGCACAATGTGTTACAGAAGGTTAAGAGGCATAAGACAAATTGAAAATCAAAAGTATGATCAAACTCTTTTCTTACACAGTAACCATCCTGTAATGGTAACTATGACAGCAAAAGTTTCATTTTTTGCAGCTCACCTCATGCTGGGAAGGAAGATAATTTTTTATCATTTGCTAGCGATTTTACATTTCCAACAGGAAGTGTCCTGATTTCTAGACTGTAGGTGCTCATCAGTATGAAAARTTAACCTCTTGCATGTTCTCGTAAAAGAAAACTGCACAATTTTATTAAAGTTTTCTGCAGAGAAGAGTACCATCTTAAGAAGGCAAAATTCCACTCATATTAAAATGTGTTTTTTTATATAGCTGCACAGAACTATTGTTTTTGCACAATCCTGAGTAAAAAAGGTACAATGCATGACCCTTGAATCCTGCTTTGGGGGAAAGCCAAAATCTTACCAGGAAAAAARGAAATGTCTTACATAACAGAAACCTTTTCCTCTTTTTGCAGCTAGAAAAATGAGTTAAGTTTCTTGGGGTTTGAACTGCAAAATTCAACAATATTTTATATGAAGTAGACCTGTCAAATAACTAGAGTGTGATTTGGATTTTCAGATGCCTTTTAAGAAAACACACACACAGAAATGGCTGAGTTGTATGGGGACTGTTGAAGGGACTACCTGTATTCAGAAAAATTATTAATTTTGGATCTTGTGTAGATAGAGATGGCCTAGTACCACTGAAAAGAAAGAGAGAATCCAAATCATCTCCAATCTGTGAAACTCAAGGGGCAAGAATCTCAGAGCTTACCTGAAGTTAGAAATTTTGCAACTAAAACTTAGTACTATATCTTTTAGGTGACAGACTCATGAGAGGAATCCAGCAGATAGAAACATACTTTGAGCTAAGTGCTGTCTTTTTGTGCCCATGCAGAACAGCGAAACAGGGAACAGATAGGAATATCTGCCTATTGTGCCTGTGAAACTGGGCTAGAGTGTCTCGTGGAAGATTATATGGCTGTTAAAAATGTTAAAACATTTACATGTCAGAGGGACCATTCTCATTTCAACCACTGTTTCTGAAGATTTCAACACAACATTCTGAAGATTTTGAATATAGCAAGAATACTAGCTTGAACAATAACTATAGAGTCAAATGTATTTTTAAAAGTTATCAATGACATTTTGGAGATTAGAATGGTCCTATTTTTATAACTTTTTTTTTGTGCTACAAGATAAAGTCTTCATTATCTACTCATGCTAAAAACACAGTGTAAGATATTTCAGCTATTTGAGTGAAAGCGGTTGTTTCTTATAATAACTGACCTTGCTCCTCTGAAGGTTGGCTCTGGCAAATCTTTATTGATCTCTCTGTACAGCTAATTCAATAAACTTCATTCTCCACTTGTTTGTTTGCTTGTCTTTTATATTATGACATCTGGATTTCTTCTTTTACCTTGTCTCCTAAATATAACTTTTATAATTGTACAGACTATTTATTTCAATAAATTCTGTGATAATGCTCCAGTTCAACCTGTGTTTTCATGTCTCATTCCTGTGTGATTTCCTAATACACAGTATGTGTTTCTCTTATCATAACAACTACACATACCTGCCAAATGTTCTGCTTAGATGCCTGGAAGGAAAATTGCACATGTTCCTAATCAAGAGTTGGCATGCTCTTTCCTGGCTGGTTTCCTTTAAAGCACAGCTATTAGAGTAAAGAGTTTTCTTATCACTTTGTAATAAAGCAGAGTTTCTTCCTTGGATAAATGACACAGAGGCAGGGAACAAGAAGCTGACATGCTGAATCAGACTAATGGTCAGACATGGGGTTGTTGTGATGCTGAAGAATTCAGAATTGGGTATGAAACCCCTGTAATGAAAGGGACACCTCTTCCTAACCCCAGGCAATTTAGGACTTGTGTTGTGAAGCATGAAGAACGACATCACAAGAATGTTTTTTTAATCCTTGATAAGGCAGTTGTGATTCCTGTTGTTTGGATGACTTTTCTTATTCCTTCCTGAACCCTACAGTTCTATGACTCAACTCTGTATCATGACAGCTACTTGCAGTAATGATGTGCTTGTAAAAATTGCATGAGCACAAAACTAAGAATGCTCAAAACTTAATTGAGCATTACTTAATTTTAGAAATTAAAAAATATCACAAAGAAGTTACTCATGCTCTGTGCACTTTCTGCTCTTTCCTATCATACATTTTAAACTTTTATGCTCAGTAGTCTTGTGACTTAACCCATCAGGTAGCTAAACACCACCGAGTTTCTTGTTCCCTCCCCTCCCTTAGTGGGACTGAGGAGAAAATTAGAAAAAAAAAAAACCAAGTAAAATATTTTGTTTGAGATAAAGACAGTCTAATAAGATAAAAACAGAAGGAAAAATATTAATATTAATATTATTAATAATAATATAATTATTATGATAATAGTAATAATAGTAAAAATAGCTAGAATACAGAAAATATTTTGGCACAATGTAATTTTTCACCATTTGCCCACCAATGCCACATAGTGTYTAAGCCGTGGTCCCTGACCATAGTTTATGTACTGAGCTTGACACCTCATGGTATGGAATAACTCTTTGGTCGGCTGGGGTCATCTGTCTTGTCTTTCTTTCTTCCCAAATTGTTGTGCCTTTGAGACTGCTTGCTGATTGGATGGTGTTAAAAGCTGAAAAGTCTTTGACTTAGTGCTTAACAACAACTAGAACAGAGTGTTATCAAAATAATTCATATTCTAAATCCAAAACAAAGCACTATACCAGCTACTAGGAAAAGAAATAATTCCGTCTCAGCCAAAATCAGGACCATRCCTGCTTCTTATTCTATATGTTTTATATCATGCACAGGCCTCACATTTTTCAATACATTCTTTCCTGTCTTTTATATACACACACAGATATCATTCCCTAAATCTATGGGTCATTTCTTGAAGATATCCATTGAGTTGATTATACAATGACTTGTAATTCCACATGTCATGGTAGTTCTTTGAGGCAGGAGAGGTAGTCTGGTATGTTTTATGTTGAGTAATGAAGCCAGTTCTGGTTGCATGGGGCCACTAACCAGGCAGCTTTTGCTGTATTTGATTCCTAATATTTGAATATCCCAGCACACATTGCTGTCAGTGTAGTCTTTAACAGACTGTTGTAAAATTTGCTTTTCGCAGAGGCTGGTGCATGATAGGCTCTGTGACACACTCACTCAGTGCTGTGCTCTCAGGCCTATGTATCTATGAGATTGTTTCAGAAATGAATCCAGTTGAATTGCTCATGTTGCCATAAGAATTCCTGTCCAAAGCCCAGGATTGTTTTCCTGGCAGCGACACGGAGCACAGGATATGTTTCCAGACAGCTGGTGTCTGCTTCCACCACTGTAGGCATATGGCGCTTGCCTGAGTAGGTTTGTGGCAGTGAGGTACAATCAATCTTCCAGGCCTGCCCATTAAATTTCAGCTATCATCCTCCATGCCAGAGAGGCTTTTCCTGCTTGGCATCCTTCATTGCCATGCGTGTTTCACATCTGTGGGTAACTTGTGCAACAGTGTCCATGAATCCACTCTTTGACAGTGAACCAATCTCATATTGCCTCCCTGCCTTGCTGGCCTGAGGTGTCATGGGGCCCTCCAATTAACCCTTCTGTTGCCAGCCCAGACCAGCCTGAGCCACTTCAATGCTAGCAGCCTGATCCATTTCCTGGTGATGTTCTCCAGTGTCTCCACTCCTGTGATATATTTTTACAACCAGGCTCTCTACCTGAGCAGCAATATGCAGTTCATTACACAGTGGGGCCTCTTCAAAACACATAATCACATCATCTACTCCTCTGGTGACATTCCAAAATCTTTGCCTTTTGGCCAGTCCATGATCATTTGCAAAATTTCTGGGCATCCAGGGCTTCCTCTCTGAATCTGTTGTGTGATCAGTAAAACCCACTTATTCCATGTAGAAAAAGCTGCAAAAGAAACTGTCCCTTTGAACAGCAAGACTCCAGCATCAGGAGAAGCTGTGCTTCAGGGCCGGTGCATTCTGAAGAAGCTCAAACCCCTGCTCAAACCCCTTTATCCTTTGCCAAGTTTTCTTTTTCAGCTGAAGCATAGCTGGCCTCAGATCTTTCATATCACCAACTCAATATTCTAAAGTCTAACCTGAAGCCTACCCTGGTGCCTTCTGTCAGACATTCCAGGTAGGGCCATTCTCCCTGACTGACATGTAAAGCATGTTTTTAATATTTTGTCCTGCCTGGACTGTCTGAATTGTTACTGCATGAAATATTTCCTAGTTAATTTTTTTAAAAGCCTGTCATCATTTAAAACCCCATTTTAAACTGTTTTTCTTTGAGGTCACTTGATAGCGACGGTTTACAGTCAGTCTGTAATTTTCCAAAACCCTGCAAAGCCTAAGAAATCTTGTGCTTCATTTTGGAAGTTGGTAGAGAGACAGCTGTTATTTTGTTGATTGCATCCATTGAGATCTGATGACATCCATATTACCATTTAATTCCTAAAAATGGGACTTCCTGTGCAGGTCCCTTTACCTTTGTTTCATAACAAAAATGGTGTCGAGGATTCTATTTTTTCCTTTTTTCGTTCTTCTACAAACTGATCCTGTGGTGTTGTCCCATATGATGATGTCATTGATGTATTGCAGGTGTTCATTTTGCTGGGCATTCTGGATCAGCCCATGAAAAATGGTACAGCTGTGTTTGTGATCCACAAAAGAGCTGCACTCTAAACCTGTAAGCTTCATAGCCTGAGTAAAAGACTAAAAGGTTTTGTTTTTTAAAAGCACAAAACCAATGTGGTACGTTAAAATTTTACACCAAAAATTATGTCTGCTGCATTTTAAGGTTTCAAAGGTCTTCAGTCAACTGAAGCAAAGAATCTATGAGAGTTAAACATTATTTATCATGTTCATCTGCTCTGAACTTGTACATATTTCTAAAATTATTTTACCTTGTAATGGAGTGAACATCCATGGTTAGCAGATCACAGCATCATCTCTTGTAAAGATATGTGTCCAATAAAGACTGTGGGGCTTTTTTTTTGTTTTGTCAGCAATCCAGCATTTTAATTCATTTCAATTCTATTATTCAGTTCTTACAAGTTATTATGATTTAAATTCTCACTTTGTTCTGACATCAACTTCTCAATCTTTTTTCATCTTTATTTTTGACAATGCCTGATCTTCATTATTAACCAAGACTAGCTATAGGGTAGGTGCATGTCTGCCAAATCTGATAAAGAAGGATGAAGAGAACTCATCTTTTTCTGTAGTATTGAGAAGGAAAGACCAGTCTTCTTACTCCCTGGCAATCTAGTTTAAAATTGATTCCTTAATTAAAAGTTGATCAAGAAAAAATGCAGAGAGAACTCCACAATCTCAGTTCTTTCCCTCCATGTTTTCAGTATGCCAAAAATCCATTTTCATTGCTGCCCACAAAAGAAATCTGAATCTGACCAGATGCTTCTCTTCAASTTAATCATCAGTGAGTGAGTGTCTGCACGAGCACTTTATTTGAGATAAAGGGTGTTTTTTTTAAAATAAACCTCCAAATTACCTCCATTTTCTGGGGATTTTTTGGGCTGGCTTCACAAGGTGGTAAAAAAGCACAAAAAATAGGTTTCTTTCAGATGAAACTAAGCTAGTAAATATGGTCTTTGTATCTAGTGTCTAATACCCTCTAAGTCATAATAGGCATTCTGTTTCCAAGAGTAGCTAGTCTGGTCTGAAACTCCTCCTGAAACATCTGTAAGATAGTTGCCAGTCCTCAGCACCAAGTAGCCTGCCAGTTGTGCTGTTCTCGTTAAGCACAACTAATTCCAGGCTGTCTTTTTGCTAAACTCAAAGTTTTTTGCCTGTCTGCAGCTCACCAAGCTGGCAGAGTGAAGTCCCTCAGTGGACGGCGTAGTGTGCTGTAGAGGAATGAGAAATATTTTCAGCCCTTTTCTGAGGGGCTGAAAAATTAAGAACTGAGGTCCTGAGTTCCTTAACAACATCTGGCACCTGAGGAGCTGTGTGTTTCCCTAACTTTCTGGGAACTTGAATTTATCTGGCAGAGTGGGTGTGGCTAAGAGCCACCCATCATCTAAAGTTGCAGGAAGTAGCATCATGATATGGAAGGAAATTTGAAATTTCTACATAAGTTTGCTTCCATGACATTAATTTGAATCAGATGGGGAAAAAAAACCCTAATATAAAGTTGTTTTCTGTAACTAGGTCTTTCCCTTTATATCAGTAGGACTATTTTCCTGCTCTCTCTGTAACAATGTCTCAACATTTGCACTTCAGATTGCCTTTGAAGCCACTTAATTTATGTTTTATCTAATATAATTTTATTTTCCTCTTCACCAAGACTGAGTTTTAGTCTCTTCCTGGCTTGAATGACAATTTGTTGGTTAATCATGCTATTTTTATTTTCCTTTCTACTTCAATTTTAACCGACAGCTGTTTAAAGTACTAAATCTGATGACTGTTATCACCCACATATATTCATTCCACTGCTTTTACTGGCTGAAACAGACAGACTCAACTCCCCTGGCTGACTCTACAGTCCTTTTGGTTACACTGTAGTGAATACTAGGAAACAGGGCTTAAGACACTGAAGAACCTAAACATTTCCTACATCCTGTGCCCATCTGGGAGACTCACATGACATCAAGCAATAATAATGAGGAGTCTATTGCACTTTTAGACCTTATTCTCAGCCTATCTGACATTGGAAAAAGAAACATTTGGGTATTTACTTGAAGAGAGGAGCTTTATTCAGTAAAATTGATGATAATTTTATCCGAGATTTTTATTTTTCCTTAAGACTTTCATGAAAGGAGATAATGAAGTATCCAGGTTTATTGAATAACCCCCCATATTTTAAAAATCAAAAACATCTGTCCAATCTCAATGAGAATCTAGGTCAATTTTAAGTAAGTGAAAAATCTTTTCTGTTAGCTACCTTGGATAGCTTGCTGTTGTCTTTAAATAAATTTTAAAATATTATTTGATTTTGAATTTCCCCTTCACCTCAGAATACAACCACTTTACTTTGTTTATTAGCAGAAAAATACTTGAAGCAGTATTTGAATATCACTGTTATTCATTCCAAATCATTTTGGTAAACTTTCAAGACTGTTCTAGGAGTCTGGACCATTGTATGATATTGATCTCCTAGGACAAAGTGTTTTTTCTGAATCCAGCAACAGCCCATTTTAGGCTTCAAGTAAATAATTTCTTGCTCTAGTGGTAGTCAGAATGTCTGAAGAATGATACTTTCATATTTCCATTTATGTTAATCTGTAGATGGTAATTTATTTAGTGGCTCAAATTTCTAACACAGCTCTTGAAAGCTGTGGGTGTTATTTTTGTCTTCAGTGGGTTCATCCATAATATTGTCTATTAAGGATTCTAGCTGCCTGAGAGCACCCACAAATCAAGTAATTTGGCTGCTCAAACTTCAGTCCTTCAGATAAATATATGATTTTATTTTTTTGCACATGAAATTGTCCCACTTATTTTAATAGGACCATTTAACAATATTTAAGATACTTCAAGGCAGGGGTATAAGAAAAGAGAGCCTTTAGAACTACCAGCTAGAAAAATGCTTTCTTCCAAAGTATGCATGACATAATTTAGAAATTTGTAGCCCATTATAATAATTTAATATCTACAGCTGCTACCTTATCATTTATAGTTATTTTACATTGTGTATACTATAATAATAGTTATTATCTTACTTATAGTAATAGTTATTATCTTACTTATAATGCTGTATTTTCAGATGAAGACAAGAAGAGTTTTTTGCATTTTGGCATGCTATGGCTTGTCAGAACTCCCTGTGGGCATAACCAGGTTATGAGTGTCACTGTTCTGAGAGAACATATATATATATATACATATAAATAAATACCTATTTATTTACTTATTTATCGATAATTATATATTTTTGAATGAATATGCATATTCTACCTCATAATTCCAGCCTTCATGGTGAATTGCTAGGTACAACAAGAAGTATTACAGTTATTATGGAAAAAAAAMCAAAACTTTTTCTCATTATTTGTACAGCTACATCTGAAATTTAAATAATTTTCTCTCATCTGAGGCTTATTGAAAAGCAGGATAATTTTGATACTTATATAATGCAGTGACGTTTTTCCTTCAGTGCCATCATTTCTTCTTTCAGCTTTGATATTTAGAAACATCAGCATCAACATAGGGAAGGTTTCTCAAATGAAAACTTCCTTTGCAACAAAAGTAGTTGATAAAGAGCAATCAAGGCATCTTTTACTCTTCTTTTCTACTTCCTTGTATATTATGTTATTTATAATCATGCAAAGTCAGAGCTAAATAATTGTCAAATACTTTTCCGGATTAAAACAGTTCAGTAGTCACTTAACACACACATTGCTCAGATGTGAGTGATTCTGCACTGTGCAAAGCAGTGGAAAAATCATACTCAGTGAATTGCTAAGTCTTATAATAAAGGCTGATAATAAAGGTTTATGACATTCTAGCACCAGCTAAAGAGGATAAACTGCTTGCTCTGGGACAAAAGTCAGATTGTTACAGGCCTCATCATCTGAACCAAAAGTAAGAGAAAAGTAAGATTTGTTAAAACTAGGAATAAAAGTGGTGAGGAAAGACAGGCTCTTCCAAGATTCCTAGAAGCAATGTGTAACATTGCAAGTTACATTGATGTAAATTTGTATAATGTGAATCAATACGAGCATTCATGAATGGATTACCAAGTATATTGTCTGATTCTTCTAGGAAGCTGATGATGTTAAGTGTTTTCTGGCTTCAAGTATCATGTTTTTCATCTTAAAGTAATGGGAAACTGTTCCTCTTAAAATTCACCCTTCAGCAATGTTAGCATAGATGCAAAGTACTTATTTTCAACATACAAATTAGAAAATATTTATAAAACATGTAAGTAAAAATATTAGATAAAAATATTTTTTTAAGTTGTGCTGAGTTTGCAAAAGAAAGATCTCTATCCAGCTGTAGAAGGTCATAATTTGTCAAGGATTCTGTCTCACTGACTACATTTACATTATGTTAAATTTCTTAGTAAAAGATCTTCTTAAAGTAACAAGCTAGCCTTTCAGCTACCCTTTTACACAGTTTTTCAAGGATTCTAAATCTTGAGTTTGTCTGGTAAAGGATAGCACAGACATCTGGCATGGGAAATAAGTAGCTTCCTACCTTTCAGCTGTGAATCCCCGCATCCCTGATCCATCAGGTTCTTGAATGACCTTTTCTTCTGTGGAGGTAACTTCCACAACCATACAAAGAGTTTTGGGTGTGGTCTGATTTGTAGTGACAGCTCAGGATCTAGGAGCTTGTTTTCATTTCTCTTATCTCTGAGGGCTGGGCTCCAGATACCACTCTCCAGGGAAGTCCACCAAATAGGAATTGATTTTGGTTTTTGTTATATTAGCTGTGCTTTTTCTTCTTGCTGGTGCTATGAAGAAAGTACCAGCTTGATAAAACCTGAGCAATTCTGTTACTCCATCCAAAATTTCTTCTTGGTTTCTTGGGTTTATGAATTACCAAGGGTTCTCTGCACCATGAGTCTTGTCAACTCTTCTTGCCGCCAGTGAATTAGTATCTGTCTACCTCCCATGGCTCTACTGGATTTAAAAAAGTCCAGGTTTACAAACACACTTTCCCTTCTAGAGTTACTGAAATCTTTTTTTCCTTTTCCAGAAGATGTAGAGGAACAGCTGATGATTCACTGAGAACAGCCATAACCCGTAAATCTTCCTACCATCTTTCTGCCCAGAATGACTTTCTATTTCAGGAGTGGGTTAATAAAATAAGTATTACTGCTCTTTCTTAGAAAACCATCTGTTGCTTTGTTAGACCAGCTGTTGTCTCCTGAATTTGACAGATCAGTCATTGTCTCACCTTAATTCTCCTTARTGATGGCATGGCTCCTCAAACAGCCCAAAGCAGAATATGCTGGGATCACGCTGGAACTCAGCACCAACCCCCACTCATGTCTGCCCATCCCCATCTTGGCATTGCCCTTCATCTGTTCTTGCACAAATCTGGTCTGAATCAGAGAATCAATCCAAAGAGAGACTGAAATTACAGCAAATTGTGCCAAAATGGAAGATGCAGTGCTACAGGGATAGAGTAGTGCAGCCAGGGAGAGGAGAGGGTGAAATGGCTGGTTCAGCAAAAGAGCCTATTTATGACCGCCCCAACTGACTGTGAAACTGTGGCATTGGTGTGCAAATATCCATGTGAAGCAACTTAAATAGATGAAATGTATCTCATATCAATCCTTGTATAAACTACCATGCAAATATCTAGTCAAGATATATATACATTATTGAGACAAGGCAGAGGTATCAGCTGGGTATGCTGCAGTCTAATTCTAAGATGCTTCTCATTTGCTATGCTTGTGTGAGGCTTTTAAGTTTCAGAGAAACAAATCTCATCTCTTCTATTTAATCAAAAACCTCTAGTAGTAGCGTGTTTATGATACAGCACAATGTTGTGAAATAATCTCCCAYTGCATTTTCCAAACAAGATTTCTGCTGAAGCATTCAGGTCTCATAGAGCACTTACCTTTTAAATGTGCATTTAATTCTTAGCTACTTGCCATCAATATTTATGCTGCTGAACTTTTATCCTGCTACATATTGTACAATTACTACCATTAGCTCATATCCCAAAGGTTTTCTTTTCAGTTTCCTATAATGTAGACATGTTTTGGTTTTTTTTTTTCCAAGGCACAGATTTTTATAATATGGTTAAACTGTCTAATACTCAGTTTATACTTCGGATCATAAGTGAAGTTTGTCACATTTAAAAATTTAGTAACTTCACACTCACTTTTTCATTTAAACAGGAATAATGCATCAGTAGTGCTGTTGTTCATGGGTTTCTATTGATTTCTAAAATCGGACTTACAATAGGTACCTTAGAATCCTGAAAGCAAAACGCATCCACCCCCTCAGTCTCAGGAATTTTCTAGGTGTTCTGCAGGTACAGCCACAAAAGCCCCAAATTAAGCTTCTCTACAGAAATAAATTATTTTTGTTTCCAGATAAAAGTGACATAGAAAGAAGTGCTAGTCACCTTCTATTCAAGAGCAAGAATAGGATACCCTGAAAAACCTTTGTACTGACTACTGGTTCTTCAAGTGAACCGTGGCCCTCCTGCTCTGTTTATACTGGTGAGCAGCTCAGGGCAAGGTTCAAGCTAAAGTAAGATCGTATGGTGGTGTGATGACCATGGCTGGATGCCAGGTGCCTGCCAAAGCCTCTCTGTCATTCCCCTCTTGACTCACATAGAGAGAGAATTTACAGCAAAAAGCTCATACTTTCAAATAAGGGCATGGAGACATCACTCAGCCATTATAATCATGGGCAGTGCAGACTCAGTTTGGGGAAATTAATTGAATTTTCTGCCAATCAAATCATAGCAGGATAAAAAGAAGCAAACCTAAATCTTAAAAACACAAAAACTGGGCCTTCCCCAGCCCTCCCTCGTTCCTGGGCTGAACTTTATCCCTGATTCTCCACCTCCTCAGTTCTGCAGAGGGATGGAAAATGTAGGTCCCGGTCAGTTCATCACGTGCTGTTTCTGCCTCTGATTCCTTCTCAGTGGAAAGATTCCTCACACCTTTCCCTTGCTCCAGCACAGGGTCCTTCCCACAGGATATAAGTAGTCACAAACTGCTCCAGCATAGGTCCCTTCCACGGGGTTCAGTCCATGAGCTCCAGCATTGGTCCACCACAGGCTGACATAATCTTGTCTCTGCTCTGCAAAGCCATGGATATTGTAGTATATTTAAGAGATTTCATAGCCATATGTACTGTCTGGTGTGAGGGCAAAGAATGGGACATTTAGGTCATTCATTCAGTGGCAGATTTTGTCTTGATTAAAGGATATTCCATCAAGACCAACTGATTTTTAATTAAGGTAATCAAAAAAACAGTTTAAAATAAAGAACTCCTAATTTTGTCCAACCTGGGGGGAGGAGGGGAATAGGGAAGAAGGAGATTTGAAAATTCATGCATTTTTTTAAAGAGTCTAGTTCTTTTGCATTAGGCAGGAATGTTATGGTGGTCTTGTCAGTACCAAAAAGACATATAAAATAATGGGAATATGACTGCATGTTATAAAGATTACAAAATTCTGTACTAAACACATAGCCAAAGTCTGTTTCATTGTAGAATCTTGCCTTGGATTTCAGCAGTCACAAATCTTTGAGTAGAGACATCGAGCAGCAGACAGTGTTACATAAAGGCTTTTTCTACTCAGTGGGGAAATAGAGATGTCAGTGACATCAAGTTTATTATTCTCTAATCTTATCAACACACTAATTTCCTTTATTTGCAAGCAAGTGGTTCTTTTGCACTGATTTGCAGAAGGTCAGATTAGTGCTGCTAGCAGCTGTGGGAATCAACATGACATCAGTTGTGGCTTTCTTGATTGCAAGAAGCTCACTGTAAACCAGGGTCATATCTCTTTAACCGACTATTCCTTCATGCCACATTTAGCTTATGTTGAACTTTCTCTTATAGGGAAATTTATATTATTTTGACTGTTGTGGGTTAAAATTCTTCTAATTTTGTTTCCTTTCTTTGGGAATTTTTTCTTTTCCCATTTGTTGCTGGGATATATTAATTGCCGGTCATCCTTTTAATGGCTGGGTGATTAACAAAGACAATGATACCTATGCCACACCCTAACGATCTGGCCAAGCGCTCGGAGASAGTTTTTTGTGTGGTGGTGGGGGGGGGGGATTTGCAATTTGTTTYCACTGCTTCGCTGAGAGGAGGTCTTCTGCTTGCTGGCTGCTACGGAGAAAGTTGGCCTGCCTTCTTTTCTGCGAAGACCAGTAACCCTGCTCATTGGGTTCCTGCTTGCTGCACCGTGGTTTTCTCTCCTGTGCCTTGCTGGGGATCCCAGCTTCAGGGGTGAACTCTGCTCCATCCCATTTTGCAGCCGCGGGATTCCTGCTCATCTCTTTGCTGTCCTGGGTTTCTTGCTGTCCAGAGGAGAACCGAGATCGGTGTTTTCCGCTGTGAGTTTTGCAGAGAAACTTTTCTCCATCCACCTCTGCCATTTTGTGTCAATCATTGGTGCCGCGGGAGATCTGAGCCAGCCAGGACTCACGCCACCACGTCCCCTGCAGCCTCTGGAGAATTGCTGCACCTGCCCTGCCCAGCCGGGAGCCAACAGCATCCCTGCCAACTGGGACTGTAACTGAACCAAAGGGGAGGGTGTGTCTCTGTAAGGCTGTCACTGGGTTTGGGACTGGGCTGGTTGTTGCTATTGTTATTGTTACTTGTTTCTCCTTGTTATATATATATATTAGTAAAAACTGTTATTCCCTTTTACCCATATTCTTGCCTGAAAGCCTGTGATTTTTCAAAGCTATAATAATTTGGAGGGAAGGGGGGTCATATCCACCACTCCAAGGGGGGTCCCTGCCTTCATTAGCAAACACCTGTCTTTCAAACCAAGACATTGACACTTGCTCCTTTTAGGCAGCGTATGCATCAACTAGGTTTTTTCCATGTGGTTGAAGGATGGGGTGAGTATCTTTGCAATTTTGCTGTATTGATAATTATTTAATAGTCACTTCCCAACCCTGAGTTTGTGCAAGTCTATATTTGTTTTTTTTCGTACTGCTCAGTGACCCATAATAAAACTCATTAATAGCCAGATGCCTTTAGGGAACACCCTCTTTGAAAGCATTACAATTACAACAGTAATTAAGAATACATTTGGAAGCTGTTACACACTTAATCCTGATATTTATTTCAGTTCTAAATTCAGCTAGACGTTAAACTCATTGTGCAACAAGTTTTCTCATGGCTGGCTCCGAGCACCTCATGAGCAGGCTGTGCACCAACCCATTACTTACACAGATCGCAATTGAAAGCCTGAAGTGCTGCAGCAGGAATTTCCATTCCTGCACATCACTGAGTGCTATGCTTGGTGAGATGTGATAGTCACAAAAATGTCTAAACCCAGAGCCCAATTTTAGACCTGGTCACAAAACACTGCTGTAAAATACTTTTCCAGGCACTTTTCTGCAGCTTTAACTATGGCAAGATTCTGCTAGATATGAAATCATTGGGATGGGTATATTATCACTTTAAACCTGCTTAAAAGAGCTATTTTAAAAATTCCAGTGACTGTAATTCTGCTACTACTCAAACCCAAAGATTTAATAGTCCCAAAAACTTTCTCCAGACTTTATGGTGGCACTAAGGTCACAAGTGCACTTTTCACAGCATAAAAAAGCACATGGTGGCTAGTAAATAGTTTATGTGTATCTCACTGTCCTGGATAAGGCTTTGCATTTTGAATTACAAAGGTACATGGGCTTATGTTTAAGAAGAATCGTGTTGGTATAAAACTAAAAAAAAAACTCCTCTGAATTAAAGAGCTTTCCAGGTAACACGCACACATGTGAAGGCCAGTTTCAAAAGCCAAAGAAAGCATCTCACATGGCATTGAATTGTTGCTGAAAATCCTCACATGTAAGAGGATTACAAACTGCTTTTGCATTATTCAAAGTACAGAAGCGTGAATAACAGGTCCCACTTGATGTCCAGGAGAGCTAAGCATATCTTCTTAGTAACATATAAAAAAATATGCTTCAGTAAGTAGTTGGTGCAATCCAGTAGGAAAAAAAAAGTCAACCACGAACTATAGCAGGAAGAAGAATTAATATATAAATGTATATGTTTTTAAAGAGAGCTCTTTAAAATGAAAAGTAGTGAACTATTACAAAAACACGTCTTTTTATAGCAAACAAAAAATGCCTTCTATAAGGCAAAATGTGCTGTTTTCTCCCTCTCATTTTTTATACTAAGACAATATTTTAGCTATGAACTCTGCTCACAAAATTAACATTATTGAAGTTGAAAAGAAATCTGTAGGTAATTATTGAAAAGATGATGTACATCAGCAGCAGGAAGGCACTGTTCTCAGATTCATTCAGTAAATCACTCTGGAATGTTTGTTAGATTTCTTTAAACAGTTTTTGATTAACATCTGTTAGTGATGAAACAGCAACAGCAACTGTGTTAATCCATCCACTGGGAAAAAAATTTAAAAAAAAAAAAAAAAAAAAAAAAAAAAAAAAAAAAAAAAAAAAAAAAAAAAAAAAGTGGAAACAAATGGAGAATTGAGCCAGAACAAAATTCCAGTAAAAACATATCTAAGAAAAATAATGGCAAGCAGGCTACCAATTCATGATTTCTGGAAAGAGTCCATTCCTCAGTGCTCAGCAGTTTAGGAGATAGCAAGAGTTTGACATGTTCCTGCCCATTTTAGAGACATGGGAAACCTGGACACCAATATGGTGTGCTGAGAGAAGTTTATCAGTTAAAGGGGGCATGGCAAGGAGAAAGAGCATGTTAAGGATCACAGCTCTTGTCCTCACTTTGCTACTTGGAGTAGCTGACTAGCAGAGCTGCTCTAGGAGAGACTGCAATCAAATCTTTTAAAGGTCTGGTCCTCCTGCACAAGGAAGCTTATAAAATGTGATTTAATAGCTCTTTGTGTAGTTACTGCCCCAAAGTCATGGTGAATAATGCCTGCTTAAAATGCAAAAGACAAAAGAGAAAATGTTTCCAGTCTTTTCTTTGTCCCTTCCTGGAGAGCTCCAGTTATTCAGTTATTTTGTAGTGCTCTTAACAGTTATTATTAGCTGAGCAATGGCTCAGCCTCCCCCTGAACAGATGCTTAGGGTGGCGTCATACAGGTAAAGTTTTTGAAGGGGAGAAGGGATGCTCAGAGAAATCTAGTCAGGTTATGACAGGAACATGCTCACCTTTATGCACAAATGTTAAAATTATGATTTTTAACCCCTCTAAAGAAGAATTGGTGATGCAAATTCTTTCCTCTCCGTTCTGTTTCTTCTTGCTGAGTTAATTCTTCCCCTAACCAACTTGTCTAAAAATAAGAAAATGATGCCTCTTGGAAAGGTTTTTCAAAAACTATTATAAGTCCTATTCTCAACCATATAGATCCCAAATTATTCAGAACAACATACTGTGGGTAAAAAAATGGCACAAAGACTCTTCACATTGGAATTTTTTTTGTAGTCATTGGTGATGGTAACCTTGTTTTCCTATGGACTGTCACAGGGAAGGAAGACTCTGCTGATCCTTAGAATGCAACAAATGAGCTTCATGGTGCCCGAGGTTCTTCATATCTAGCTAGTAAATATCTGAAATAACCAATTCTCATTATCTAATGTGTCCTGAGCAGAGAAATGGGAAACACGTTAAAGGGCTAAAGGCAGACTTCTCTGAAGACAGTTTCACATTTGTTGGAAACAGGATAAATGGAGTTTTGTAGGTGGGGGTAAGAGCTTTCATAGCTCTTTTGAAACAAGGTATTTATCCTCTGCATATCTGCATACCTGACTAGGATACCATGCTAATGACTACCGCCAAAATTATGTTTAAACTTTGTTTAGCACTCATATATAGTTAAACTAAAGTTGTATTTTTGATAGTAGCAGATGTGGTCTTTACACCCTTATAGCTTTTCGGGTTTCTAACATAACTGTAGGGCATAAGGAAAAAGCAGGAAAATTTTGTGGTTACAATGCAATATAATTAGTGATCTAAGAAAAACTGTCTAAGGCTTAAGGAGAACATCTCTTAGTTTAACAGGGAGCCTGGATATTTGCTGCTGGAATCCCTGAGAGCAGTATTTTCAGGACACATCTCTGGAATATCTAACTTGAATTATAAGATGTCTTATAAAAAATCTTGTGGGTCTGTGCTGCTATGACTGAAAAACTGTTGCACCAGAAATGCGTAAGTACATATTAAGTTTATTGTTCTTTGCTTTTCCTTGCCTCAAGAACGGATTTCTTGCAACATGTGCACAGTCAGAAAACCAGAAATTTTGAATGTATGGCATGAAAAAAGATTAAAATTGCACTAATGATATTCCTTGTCTTCACCATCTGCCTGCACTCCACTGCATTCAGTGATTTCAATAAAATCACAATGAAGCAGAGATGAGATGTATATGTCTAGCAGAGCTGGCTGAACACAAAAAAAAAAMCAAAACAACAAAACAAAACAAAACAAAAAAAACCACATAAAGTTCACATTTCGTACAAGACCCTTCTCCCATGTAACACACTGCTTTTACTTTCTCTCTTCATCTATTTTTATATTGCCTTGGTAAATGTTAATCTCATGGAGAATCATCCAGACAAAACAACTAAGTATAGGTCTGTATCTTAAATAAACCCTTTTCTCCTATGGCTGCTTTTAGACAAATCTGGGAGAAAAAATGCTCCACTGAAACAGTTCTGACCACCCTCCATGACAGATCAGCAGATGGTGTCTTTAAGTGATGAATCTGACAACTTTTGGGGGTTAGTTGACTGAAAATGAAATATTATAAAGGAAAAATGTGCACTGTTTTCTAACTACAGTTTCCTTCTGCCATGCAACAACAGCATAAATGAGGATTCAGTGCTGGTCAAAGAAAACCACTTCCTAACATGTGATTTGTGGCCCATTAATCTTGGCTGCCCATCCTCCTGTTTCAGTCCGAAAAAAATTTTAGCCCAGCAGATGATGCTGTCAGTGACAAATGAACAGGATTAAAATCAAGTGATGTGGACAAAGCAAACTGTCTTAAAATTAATCTTCCTGTATTCAGAAACTACTCTGATTCTTACGTTACTGGAAATAGGGCTAGTGACTTTGTGAACTTAATCTAGGAGAATGAAGAAATGGTATTTCTGTCATAGTGAACTTTAAAAAAAAATAGAACCTTCATGAGAAGTAACTGCCATGTTCCTAGTAGGATTCTCTCTCAGGTTTTGCTTTATCTCAAGGACTCTTTTTTATATGGATGTTAAAATGTGTTACACCTAAAGATAAGAATGCTATTAGTGGCTATGAAATTTCCACGCTGAAAGGGGTCATACTCAAGTCAGATGGCACAAAGCAGTGTGCCCAGGGGCCCAGAAGCAATACAACTGTGAGAGCATGAGACTCTGTGGAGGAGACGAGTGCACGTGAGTTTGCACATCTGCACTGAGTGAAGAGATGAAGATTGTGGGAATGGCTTCTGAGACACTGGGAGCAGCAGTATAATTGAAGCAGCAAAGACTCACTTGAAATCTGGCTCTGGGAAACCACCTGGAAAGAGAAGATAACCAAGTAAGAAAGAAYATTCCACAAGAAGTATCCTGTAGATCCAAGGTAGAATGAGATAGCAAAGTCTTTGCAGGGTAAGGAGACAAGATTTTCTTTAACGGGTGTCTTAAGAATCAGAATGGTAACATTTGAAAACTTATATTAATGAAGAATGAATGGATAGGATTGAAAATCAGACCCAAATAACTGCTGTAATCTACAAACAGCTGTAATGTCTCTGAGCAGTGAGGCAAAGCATGGAAACAAGGCACAGAAAAAGAGGGTACAAATGTGGAATGTTTTCTGAGGCACTCTGATGTCTCACACTCTTCCCAATATTCTGCAATTGACAGGCAATGAACATCATAATGTGGGGCACATTCATGTCTACTCCCCAGATGCATGAGCCACCTTGCTTCATGGATGGTAGATGACAATAGGTTAGGGCTTTGAAAGCCTTTTCCTTCAGGAGCAGCGTGGTGGCTGGCCGTGTTTGCTCGTGTGAGAAGTGCTAACCCCTACATAGGCTTGGAAAGACATGGGATGGTGATTCCTGTGCCTGATGATAATGGCAATCATCATTTGGATTTGGGATTCTCGGATATCCTGGGAAAGAGGATAGGAGGGACTGGGGCACAGTCCATTTTGTTTCAAGGAAATTCTTTCTTGGAGGGGAATGAGAGGATAGGGAACACCTAAGAGCTGCAGAAAAAAAGAGTGGTACAGAGAAGAACAGAAAAAAATGGACACCTGGAAAACTGCTGAGGAGAAACTGGAGAGAAGGAAATGGAGGAAAATGATGATGTGTACATAATGTTTTCTTTGAATTTTAACACAGACATGAACCTTTAGGACTACTTTTTCATCATTTTTCATAGCTGACTGCTGGGGAGATTTGTGCCCTGCTAGAAGGGAGGAGAAAATGCCACTGTTCCTACACCTGATCTCTATATTATGCAAAATTGGCAGAATTTTGTGAATTTGTGTCTATATTGAGCTTCCAAACATGTGCAGTCAAGAAAAATGTTGCAACAGTTGATGAAGAGAAACTCATATTTAAAGCACAAGAATAGCAAAATACTATAATTTACTTCTTTTACTTTACCCTCTAGATGTGCATTGAGCAGGGACTTTGTAGACCAGCATTCCTTTAGGCTTCAGAGAGTGTTCAGAAAGCTGTAAGACTGGGGAAGTTCATCTATCCCTTCAGGCTTTCTTGTCTGCTTTTCTTTTCATTTAACTGTATTTTCCAACAATTGCTGTATCATGTTATATTTTTTTTTTTTCATATTTCACTGAGAAAGGCATGTTTTTCTCTAACTACCACAGAAGATATTTTTGGAAGACTTATTCTTAGGGCATGTCTCTGTCCAGCTCTGTTCTTTATAAGGCCCAAATACTGTACCTTGTTTACCTGCTTTTATCTGGCCCAGGAATTTATCTGTTGCACCTCAGAATTCAGCATTTAGCTTCTAACTGGATCAGGAGCAACTTCCTGCAGACATGGGAACTGTATAACAGCTGATACAGCCAGTTATTCATAAGTAATAGAGGTGGTAGAAAGTTCTTTGCTGATGGGGGCAGAACAGAGATGCTGCCAGAAATAGCCCTAGATTGGGAGGGGTGGGGCTGAAAGGCAAGGAAAGATTTATAGGGAAGCTAATGAAAAGAATTCTGAAAAATGCAGATGTCTGTCAGAACTGGCAGATGTGTTTCAGTGTTGGCTTGAGCCCTTGTCCAGAAAGGAGCTGTTCCATGATCGAGTTTTCTAAGCATGGGAGAATGATGCTTCTTCTTGTGATAAAATATTTCCCCTAGTAATAGGTAGTCAAGTTGTTATGTGTTTTCAGATCAAAAGCCTGTGAGGTTCTATGGCTGGGAATTTTTGTAAGTAAATCTTAAAGTGATTTGAAATATTACTGAGGTGTTCTGTCATCCTACTGAAATCTGTTTTCTTCCCTGGGGTTTTCATAGAGCAAGTGTGGCAACTGAACCAAAAACTGCCCCAAGGGTTGTAGGACTGTGAAGGATGAAGGATCTCAGCTTGCTGCTTGGAGAATCTTGAAGAAAAATTGCAAAAAATAGCAAAATTTCCAAATAATCTGAGTGCATTCTGACCAGGAGCTTTAGGGGAGATTAGATCCATGCCTTAGCTGGTGGCATGTGGTCTAAGGCATCTAAGACAGTCCTTTATTTGTCAAAACAAGTTAGTACAGGATATCCAGTTACTAACAAAGCTGGAAGAGATATTTCTTCAGATACYTCCTATATGTGGCACCTCTGTGAAGCCAATGGAGACTTCTGCAATATCTGGTGGTCCAGATTCTCTGATGACTTTCAGATTTTTCAGATAATCAGAGATTTACCTAGTTTTCACTGCTGCAAATAAACACCAAAGCAGGATTCAAGAAATTCTCTAATATCAAGAAAATATTCCCCTTGAAAATAACTTGTGTTTTTATTATTTTCACTACCCATCTGAGCAGAATATTTTTTCATGGACATTTTGTGTGAGTAGACACACCAATATTAATAACTGTGAGCACGTCAAGCAAATACTACTTGTTGCTGAGGAAACAGGATGCTAATCTCAAAACCAACATAGATATTTCCTTGTAAACTACCAATTAGGTAGCAAGGTTCAACAGGGCATGCAGTTATCATAGACTAATCATAGCTGTGGAGATTTATTTGGCATAGTAGGATTTAATGGCATAAGTATGTGGGGGATATGAAATAAATTTAATTAAAATTCTGAATAACATGCTCAATCTCTAATCTCTTAAATCACAATAAAATTTCGTAGACAGGAGACAACGCTAAGTTTTAAAATTTATAATTTTCTTCTCTCTGTGTATATGTTTAAACCTAAATTTTTTTGGTTAGACTATGCAGTACTAGATTCTTTTTCTCATGAGCCTTAGTTCCCAGCAGCAGCTTTTTGGAAAGCAGTTTCAATACCCTCCCTGTCAGAGGACTGAAGCCAATACTGCCACTAAAAGAGCTTCTCTGTCTGGAATGAAAATCCTGTACAGAGTGTGAGATGTGCATCAATGAAATGCTATTCCTTCTTGGCAGAAACTCAAAGGCAAGGCAGGTGGCAGTAACACTGCCTCAACTCTGGTGATGTGAATCTCTCTGCAGAGGTCTGTGGGTTCAGTCCTGACACATGAAAACAGAACACCAAGTATCTTTTTTTGGGTTTGGTGAATTTAGTTCTTTTGGTTTCCTTTTCACTTGAAACAAGTGCTCAGGTGTTGTTTCACAGAGTGTTAATAAAATCCATGATAATCCAAGTATATTGAGATACTTATTGTCAAAGCAATAAGTATGTGAAATTTAAAGAGTTCGGTAAAATGTGATAAGGAAAGGAGCTTTCTGTTCCCAGTTGCCAAAAAAGCCAGCATACAGGGAAAGAATAAACCACTTCAATAACTGAAATTTTCTTGCGATATATCCTGTGAAAATAGTCTGTGTAAAACAACTAAAATGCCAGAAAAGACTAAATAGCCATGTTCCAAGAATGAAAGGACTTAGAGGAAAAATGAAAATAAAACAAAATTAATCTACTGTTTTGAGCGAGATTGAAGTGTAAATAGTTAAGGTATATTAAGAAGAAATATTTTGATGAGCTAGCAGGCTGCTCACAGCTGCCTGGATCTGAGAGCCCATCCATCGTGTCCACAGGCAATGGAGTAATCAGTTGGCTTTCTCTCATTAAAGACCGATAGGGACTGAATCTCTTCCCTTACTGAACACTTTCCCCTGAGAAGAAAGAGGAAAGCAGCAGCACAAATAGGGCAGATGAAATACCACTGCAAATCTAAGAGCGACTTCTTGCCAGATAAGTTACTCCCACAAGACAGGCAAGTAGAATAAAACTCCTGGTGCTTCAGCAGGCGTGACCACAGTCTGAGGTTAAGCTTATGCTGAGTATGGACAATCTGTTACCTTGCACACTAATGACAACAGGTGTAAATGGCAATTAATCGTATTATGAACGACTTTAAAGTGCWAGGTTTTAATATATCTTAGCAGTGTCTGAAAATCATCTAATGAGATGGTTTGTCAAATCTACTCTTTAACRCAAAAAAAAATGTTTCAAAAAAGGCTTGGTAAATTATTGTAAACCCTGAATCAGCCTGCCTGATACCTTATCTGTTGTACTGAAGAAGCAAGAGTGCTAGAAGCTTCCAGAGGAGACTCAGAGATCTGCATGAGTACTGAGGCAGCCACGGGATGATTGAATGCCTTGGATTTAGTGATGATGGCTTTAGAAAGTAAAGCAGCAATTTAACTGTGCTGTTTCAGAGCTCACAACCCATAGTCAAAGACAGTTTCATTTCCTTAACACTGGATCAGGAATCACAGAACCACAGAAGCATAGAATGGCTTGAAGTGGAAGAGACTTTAAAGATCATCCAATTCCAACTTCTCCACTGTGGACAGGGATGCCACCCACCAGATCATGCTATTCGAAGTCTCTTCCAGCTTCTCTGTCTGTTAGAACATTTTACCAGGGAATCTCTCATCTACTAATTCTTTAAAAAGCTGGAATTTTACTTTTCCAAAGTTCTGACCCATGTTCCACAGAATCACAAAGTTGCTACAGCCCATACTCCCGCCATTCCTGACCTCTTCAATGAGCTCATTTGCCTTGGTGAGCACCAGGTCCAGTAACACTTCTCTGGTTGCTTTGTCCAATACTTGGATCAGGAAGTAATCCTCAACACTTTTCAGGAGTCTCCTGGATTGTGTACAGCTAGCTGTATCTCTTACAGTTGAGAGATTCATCCCACCATGTCTCCATGGCAATGGAACAATTAGGTCACAGTTCTCTAACTGCACCATCATTTCCAGCCCCTCTTCCTTACTACCAAAGCAGCATGCATTGGTGTAGAGGTGATGCCTTATCAATCAGGCTAATCTGAAATAGAAGCCATTCAAAGTTAAGAGAATGAGAATAGGCAACTTTAATACAGGCCTAACAGGCCTACTGGTACATTAGGGAAGACAAAAGCCTCCTCCTGAGGCTACACCCAAAATGGACATGAGATCGTCACCTTTTGTAAGTTCTGCCTTATTAACATATTGGGTCTTAATTCTCCAATGATCTTTACAGGTGATGATGTCAACCACCCCAAACTTGCTCCCCCCAACTTGCTGTTGTTTACATATTTTGGGGCTCTCAGGCAACGAGGTGTCCTTGGATTCAGGCTCAGAGAGGGATTGTTTTGTCTAAAGATGGGAGAATTGTAGTTTTTAGAGCTGTACTAGGGAAGTATAAGAATACAGATGCATGAAAATAGAGAAACTAATCAGAGGTACTTCATCTGAATCTCTTTTAAGGGGGGAAAATATGTATGGAAAAGAAAAAGAGATCCTTCTGTTTTAGACCTCACTTTGCAGCAGGTGACTGTAAACTCTCTTTTGTAATTATCCCATTTTGATTAACATGCCTAACACTCATTAAAACCAACACAAAGTAGTGAAAAATCTCTCACTAATCTCCCAGCCAAGAAATATGTATGTAGAAAGGACACTGTGGTTTCTTTTCCAGCTCTGCTGTGTGCTTGTTTATGTAAAGTGAGAGAGTGCCCTGGAAGATTAACACCTCTACAACACATCCTGGAGCTTTAAGTGGCAGGTGATGAACTGCTGATGAAACTCTAAGGCTCGAGTAACCAATATGCATCTGGTCTGTTAAACTACAGTAAACAGAAAGATGATGAATTTCTCAGGTCATGTGTTAATCCAAGTCCAGCTGCATATGATTTCATGGCACAGCTGCAAAATCCGTGGCCTTCTTACTCTGAGAACTCTCAGAAACATTTACTGGCTCTTCTTACCTTCCTGGTAGGAATGAGAAATGTCCAATGTGAAGAGAGAGAAATTGACTGCAAAGGCACTTCTGAGGAGGTGGCATCAAGTTTTTCTAAGTATTGGAGAGAATAAAATATTGACATTCTACATAAGAAAGGGAGGACCTTAAATTGCTCAATAACAGGAACTGTTGCCCATTCTTGCTCCTGCAGATAACAACTTGTATATTTAGCAGCACATTTAGTTTAATTTTCTGATGATTGCCCCAAAAGAAAAAAATAAGATTTTACATAGACCAGACTTAAAACAAAACAAAACAAAACAGAAATCAAACTGAACCAAACCACCACCACCAAAAAAAAAATCACATCCTTAGTTCTTAACATGTTTTTTCCTTAATTTTCAGTTTGCTTTACTAGAAAATGGGTCATTTTCCTTGCCAAGGGACAATATTTTTGATTACCACCTAGAATATTTGAAATGTCATGGATGTTGCATTAAGAAATGTCTATAGAGCTGTCTTCAGCTTTTCAAAAGCAATTGCTTATCCTTTCTCATGATACTACATTTCTTAGCCATTTAAAATATTTTAAAATAAAGAAGTCTGATAAAGCCTACCAAGGGCTTATAAAACTCTTAGTTTCTTAATGCAAGTTTCTATTGTTACCTTAAAATTTCTATCTCAGTTCACATTTGAAGGTGGAAAGTACTAAATTTTACATCCATTTTCATCAAAAAGACTTTTTTTTTAAAACCAAGTTTTTATATTTTGGTTTCTTAGTTCTAAAAATAATTACAGGGTAAGCATATTGCCCAATAGCTATTCATTTTTGTTTTCAATATGCTTTATCTTTGTGTATGAGAGACACATCTTTGATTAATCCTCTGCAGTTTTTTGGCAACTTTTAAAATACAGTTTTTCTATTTCCTTGTAAATCTCCTATATGTTAAAAACTGAATTAATCAGTATGCATATATTCATAACAGGGCTTTTTTTGTTGAAATACACATTCCATGTAAAAAAGTTGAACTGTGAAGTACAAGAATTTCGGGTCTGTTTTGCTTTTTTTGTTGTTTAGGGTTTTTTTCCAGTTTTTTTTTGGTGGGGTTTTTAGGTTGGTTTGTTTTTTTGGTTTTTTTTTTTTTGGGGGGGGGGGTGTGTGTTTGTAATTTATACTTATGAACAATGAAACATGTGGCCCAAGTCAGAGATCCATATTGAGAAATTACCTTTTGCTTTACATATGGAGGTATATTTTATGGCAAAGTGGTAAGCAAAAGATATTTTTAAGATGGTTCATCATTGCAGTATTATATTGTATAATGCATTTCTTTTTAATTAACTATATGGTGACTAGCCTATTTTTATAAAATACTCAATTTACTTCAGCAACGAAAAATATCAAGTGAGAAATATTTGCTTAAGGGAAATACCTTTAATGWCAACTCTCTGTCAATTGGGGATATAGTAAATGATGTTAGAAGAATCTAAGGAGCTATTTAGCTTACCAGCTGCTAACATGAGACTTATTTGACCCAAACTTTACAAGGAGGTTGTATTTATGTAAACAAATTCCATCTCATGTGCCTGCATCAGAGTAAGGTAAGTTTCTTAGTGTACAGACTACCAGATCAAATCAGTCATCTAAACACGGCTTCCAGTCCATCCAAGATGGTAAAGATAGCTGCAGAAACCTGTGAATATGACATAGGTTCTACCAGAAACTTTTACCTTTCTAGAATGGCAGATTTATACCACTGAGATTGTCCTAAAATGTCTCAAAAATATGTTCATGTTTAGACAGTTAACTCAAGCATATATATAAACAAACAAACAAACAAAATCTATCTGAAGGATCTGGACAGTCCTAGTTCTTTAATGAGAGTTGAGTCTCACTGTTTCCCCCAACAAATACATTTATTTGTATACTAATTTTGGGCTTAATTAAAAAGCACAAATATGACTTTTTAAAAGCAGGGCATTTATGATAATTCCCAAAATGTTTCTGTAACTACTTATAAGCAAAGGACACAATTGGTGTTAATAATGTTGATTCTGTAAAGACGGTGTTCGGTTTCATATTTTCTTTCTTTTTTGCACATGATGCTTTTTACGAGATGATCATAGCTTGCAAAACTACATGACCAATATAATGCAGAAGCTGCAACTGAACTCAGTTTTATCAATAGTGATGCTGAGGACGTGTCCCCAGCAGGCAGGCAGGTGTGTGCTCACCTGTACATGCATGCACATGGAACGTGCACACACAGACACACAGGCCAACACAGACAGAGGCTGGCTCCTTCACTGACACTCACATGAACGTTCACAATGCTACATTTTCCTGTGCTTGCAGCTCCTGGATCTGCCCTGATCATTTTCTTGCCTTTGGTCTTGCCCATAAGCCTCTTACTTAGTAACCAAATGCTCTTCCACTGCACCCTGTAACAGATCCTCTACTACTGCACACAACCATGCCATCTACCTTATATGATTTCCCTGACAGAGTTTCTTTAATTGACTCTGAAGGGAAGGTTTCAGGAAGATGGAGCCAGCCTTTCCTGGACCAAACAATAGGAAAGCATTCATTAGGCAGAAACTGATGCACAGGAAATGCTACCAGAATGTGAGAAAAACTTCTTTTCGGTGCAGGTGACAGAGCACTGGAATAGATTGCCCAGAGAGGTTGTGGAGTCTTCTTCAATGCAGAAGAAGAATGAAGAACTGTCTGAATGCAATCCTGTGCCCTGAGCTGTAGAATCACCCTGACTGACAGGAAGGTTGGATCAGGTGACCCAGTGTGGTCTGACCTTTCAGATCTCACCCATTGGGTGATTCTGTGACTATTCATGAGTTTCCCATTAGGGACAATGACCAAATTTCCTTGTTTGCTAGCTTTAGGATAGTCTGTTCAGTCAGTGCCATTTTCACTGGTGGTGCTCCTAGGGCTCTTTCCCCAATCTGCATTTTTTTGTGATTGCTCTTTAATTACACACATTTTTATATGTACATGCAACATATCAATTAAATTACCCTCCTCCCTTATGTTCCACTGTTTTTCCATCTAAATCAGAGTCTGCATGCAAGGAACTGCAGGGAATATATTTTCTTCTCTCAATTTCAAGGCGCAAATTCRCCAAGCCTATGCCTGCCTCCTTTACATAGGCTCTCTCATTACACTCATCATTTAAATGAGGTTAAGGTTTCAGCTTTATTGAGCTCCTGAGAATGTAAGAGCGCTGTGGACAAAATTCAGCTCTACTGTCCTCAACTCTGTTTCTCTGCCAGTGATATTCTCACAGAGGTGAACCGACAAGAGAATTAAAGTTAAATTAAAGCTCTCACTGTTGAGAAATAAACTGTTTTTCTGAGGAGCTGTTTGTTCAAGAGGTTACTACGTTCCAAAGTTACATTTCAGATAGAATGGTACTGACATGCCAGGTACCAGTAGAGGAACTGTGCAGAACCAACTGATTTATGAAAATTAAATTTTCTGTGGAAGCTTCTTTCTCTTTTTAGAAAGAGAGTCAAAAGAGTTTTCTTCCTGGAGTGTCTGGCCATGGGGCTTGTGTCATAGCAGCCTTCCAAAACATATTCAGAACATGATGAATTCCAGACTGAAGGTCAATGCTTGGACTTAATAATCTTAGAAATCTTTTCCAGCCTTTATAATTCTGGGGTTCTATATGGCCTTTTGTGTAGCAAATACTCTTTTCTTGTTGGATATAGCATGTTTTATTTTCCTCTTGCATAAAAAAGATTGTTAGCTTTTAAACTGTCTTCTGCAAACAACGTTAGGGAAATATCACTCACTTTACTTAATTCTAAGAATTTTAGTAAGGCATACAGAGCATTAATATTTAAACTCACTTATAAATTTTTTTTTTCCATGATAGTATTTGTTCAGTTTTATGACTTACTGAAGTGCAGTAGATTCACATTTCAGAGCTCTAAGAAGAATTAAGAACACATCTGACACTGTAAAGAGAGTTCTTTCAAACCCACATTCGGTAGAAAAAGAGCCCCATAGGATGCCAAAGAAAACAGATACCAGAGCGTAGCTGAAAGAATGAAGAACGACCTTGGAATTCACTCCAAAATTATTGTTTGGTAGCTCTGGCTTTGTACATTCAAATTGCTGTTTCAATGACTTAGGTTACGACCACTAACAACCAGACTGTATAATTTCTATACTCATATATTGTTTTTTGTTACTTTGGATAAACAATATTGAATTGCTTAAAGGCATATTCATTTCCTTGCAGGTATGTGATGATTTTACATTCCCAGAGTCATATTGTAATATCTATTCTCAAAATTGCTTCAGTGCAGTCACTGAAACCAGATCCTTTAAATATAGGTAGGGATTTCAGAAACAAAAGAGAGCAATGAATTTCTGATATTTCTGCCTGCATAGATTTGTAGTTCAGAAGACAGATAAATTACATGACGTTCGTGCCTCCTCTTTCTTCTGTTCTCAGGCACTGAAGAAAGCATCTTTGATACTACTGCCAAGGATAACTAAAATCCAAAAAGATCTGTTTGCTACAAACTACCTCTTCAGAGACTCTGAAATGATTAAATAAAATTCTTCAAGATATACTCAGTCAGCTAGTCTGACTAAGTCTGACAATGCACTTGCTCCTACTAAGAATAAATATTAGGAACAATGTCTACTAATTAGGCTAGAGTCAGTTCCTTTGTAGCTATCACTATCATTACTACATGGCCTATGGCAGAAAAATCAAAGTTGCCTCAGTGTCCATCAAAATTACCAATCCCTATCACCATGAATACTCTATGTTGTRAAATTCTCACATTAACATATTACACATGACTGAGGAAAATGGTCTTAACGGCTAAATTACAATAGTTACGGTTACTGGGAAATTCCTAGACTTCCCAGTTTCTGCACCACATAATATCTTGACCATCCTACAGCCGAACTGAATGTCAAACTGACTGCAGGTCTACATGTAGTGTTTACTGTGAAATTCCTCTCACTGTAACCACAAGTGTTTATTTATTAAATCTTAAAAGAAAAAAAAAGTTATTCAGGTTTTATTCAGAAGACTGGAAAAGCATCCTGTGGAGTTTTCACAGAAATTTGCTTTCATTTTCAAGAGCTTTGCAATTGGTAATTCAGTCCGTGTGGTAACAGCTAAATATCATGGGCTAATCCAGTATCCTTTGAAGTGAGAGTGCTGATATTCCCACTGAAGTAAACATGCGCTTGTAAATGAGTAGATTGACTTCTTATCTTTAGGAGTATGCCATTATCCCTAGAGTTACTCTGCTCACATATTTACCTTTATAGCTGTGGGCCTGACTGTGATGCACTTGAGACATTCAAGCCCCAGTGCTGACTAATTTGATTTTGCTCCGTTTCATCATTTCTGTTTGCACGAAACTTGCGAAGTGTCTTTTCTCTTACTACCTCCTAGAGGTTACTGAGGTACTTGACATCATGCACAATATTAAGGGAAATTTGTTGAAGGTTTCTTCCTGATTTATGATTTCACAAATATGTATGTTTCTTAATTTTCCCCTGATTTCATCCCACTTGTTTCTTCTCACATTCCAGATTACATTTCTTTCTTGCTATATTCCCCTTCTCATTTTTTTTCCCCTAGACCTTTGAATACACTGTGCAGGGTGAGACTTTTACCATCTATTTTTCTACAAGCTAAAAAAAAAAGAATGATACCTGAATAACCACAATGAAAATGGGAACCACAGTCTTCATTCATCTGGAAGTTAAAATGCATGTTTGTTTATCTTATAAGTTACAGAAGAGAACAGTAAGATCAAATATGCATGTGCATGCCTCTTAGTAATTTCTTTCACTCAAATACATRTCAGCACAGGTCTGGATAAGCCTAAAAATAAAGCCTAACTGAAGAAAAGTTGCTCCCTGGCTTAAAATTTCACACACACGTCAGAAAACTGAATTAAAACCACTAGAGAATTTCAGAGTGACAAAAGACTGAATGTCAAAAAGAAATGAATCTATCTATTTATTACAAAATTAAAAGTTTGAATCAATACAAGAGGAATCAGTGGATTATGTCAGTTATTTATGAGATGGGTGGAATTCATTAGTGAAAGAGAGAGCATCTGGGAATGCAATGAGGAAACTGGAAAATTATCCGATCATCCCACAAACACTGAAAATTACCCATCATGATAAAATCTTGTATGGGATTAACAGCAGGTATGAAGAGAAAATTTAATATGCCTGTGTGAGATAAAAGTCAAAGCTCTCCTAATTTTCCTTTTCTCCGTTTCTTCTCTGCCACTGAACTGCAAATGCCCAGAATATAGGCCATCCAGAATATATAATATTTAAAAGATATGACTGGATTGTTTTTCATGCCAATTTAACATCTTCCATTCTGCAGATATGAAATGTTGGTTCTCAATTGTTATTTGTCCAGAATTTCCAGGTATCTTCATCTGCATCCCATGTCAATCAGGCTGCAGGAGGTAAGAATTCATAAGGGAACAGAAAAGGTAGCCAAGTAATTCCCAGCCATAAAAAGAAAACAAGCCTTGAAAAAAGTAGATGAATGTTCACTGCTTCCTTTATAATAAAAGTTTTGAGTGAAACATTTGCAGTGCCCATTTTTAGCATGTTTCTCTCTTGGTACATGTTTAGTGTTTTCTAGGCTCTACTCCTTTGTAGGGGAGTGTTAACAGCTTTCATGGGAGAAAAACGCCAGGTCCTTGGCTGCCTTGAGGAAAAGAGATTGGAATGCAGAATAGATAATGCAGGTGGCTGGAAATTATAAACATTACTAAGCTTTTGCAAAAGCTTTTACTAAACATTACTGTAGCTTTTGCAAACTCACCAATCATATACTGATTAGTAATTAAACAGCTGTCTTTTAACCAATGTATGTTTGACACAAATGTATGCAATGGTTGCTAAAGAGTTTCCAAAGATAAAGAAGAACTCTTTATTTTGCAACTTGCTTGTTGAAAGCTGACAATAATAAAACATTACCATTTGATGGTCACTTGTAAATATGTTGCTTAACTCTGTAATTCCATAGCAATAATCTTACAGAAGTGTTCACTAATGGGACACTTGATTAATTGCTATGCATTCCAAGAACTAATATATATCTAAATAGCACACCTTTCTTCTTTAACAAAGACCACAAGATCTTTTAGTTTGATTTTTTTTTTCAGTTATGAGTTAGCAAATAACAAAAAAAACCCAAAAAACAAAAATTCAATCAATGCACGGAGAAATTACTGTCTCTGTTACTTTATAACCTTATTGTGCATCTGACCATTTTGTAATACTCATTAAGCTAGAAATACAAAGTTCAGCTGCTCTCTAAAGTGGTTCATTACCAAGAACAGAAACAAATATATTTCAGCAGCACAATAATTGATCTCTGCTATACATAAAGTGTTTTCCCATTTCCCCCAATATTATATGGGATGTGAAGCTTATTTAATGTTCTCCAGCTCTCCTTTAATCTTATTTTTGCCTTTTTCTTAATTTTTTTCCTATCAAAATTATATCTAAGTACAAGTTAAATCCATTACTGGAACTCTTCTTTCTGAACATCTCATTCCTCTGAACCTCTCAGTCTTCTTGAGAGGATGCAACATTCACCCTCAAACAGGGCAACAAAGGGTGGCACTTTACTGGGTCTGAAGTGTGCAGTACAGAGCTGAATGAACATCATCTCACCAGGCCAGTGCTGATGAGATTTATGCAGGGGAATTTCCTCCCTGTTTTCTTAACCAAGTCCAGCCAGCCACCTGCTCCTCTTTTCGACCATCAGTTTGCTCTGGTTCTCAAACACACTCACCTGGCCATGAGATCCTAACAGAGTATGATAAATATTTACGTATTTCTGCTGTGCACTCAAGTTTGTTCACTTTGGTTTGATTTTTCATGGGCTGTGGCTTTTACCCCTTCCTACATATTCCAYTCAGCTTTGCTGTGCAGCAGAGAACACAAAAGCTCTGCAGAGTACAGCTGGTGCCAGTGTTCACCTTTTGTTAACATCCCCAATCAGCGAGGACTAAACCGGCACTGGGACTGATATGGTGAGAGCAGAGAAGATTGTGTGCTACTTCTCCCAGACAAATGTCATAACTTATTAATGTTCTAACTCAAGGAACAGTGATAATTAGCCCTTCTCTTGTCCCTGTCCTTTCTTGGTCAGACAAAGCTCATTTCATGTGGGAGCTAGAGTGAATGGAAAYGACATCGAACAGAATTTATGGAGAAATGCCTCAAACAGGAAGGATATGGGAAATGGATTTTCCTTGACATTGAAGACGTGTTGTAGATTGTTAGTCTGCCACATCTTTCCTTCCACAGGCACAGTAAAAAGATTCTTTTTAATATGTAAAGAAATAGAGATTTCTTTGAGATTCAGATGATTAATAATTTATTTCTAATCTTATCAAATAATTAAGTTAAAAATGAATGTCTCACTTTTAAAGTTGGAATCCTGAGATTTATGAAAAGTAAAGCATAATTTAATGTTTAAGAAATATATCACTAAAAGGCAATTTGGCTGGTCTTAATCTCTTCAATCTTAAAATAGAGGATTTCAGCTATTGAATAACTCACTAATCAGTGAAAAAAAAACCCCAACCTTAAAAAGATTCTGAGATTTTTATTGGTCCTTTAGAATGTCCATTGTTTCAGGCTTTTATAACTTTCAAAATTCGGAAGGCATTGTAGATTTTTGTTGTCGCTTTGTCTTAGAAAAAAAACAAGCAAAATGTATTTTCCTAATTACTTCAAAACTGAGAAGCTTCTTCTTCAAATTCTTTCTTTTACTGAGTAGTCCTTATTTACCTCTCCTTGCATTYTTTGTTTCAGAAAGGACATATTGAAGTGACATTTTAAGTTTTGGGAAACTCTACCTCTCCAGATGAATTCTGTGGCTTGCTAATTCTAAGCATGCATGGAGATAGGTCACTGAACCAGTGACTTTACATCCCAAAGTTCTGAAGTTTTGCATCTAAACCAGAAAGTCTAGAGGCATTTCTGTGATTATTTTTTCAATGAGAACTCAGGTTCTTAATGTCTTTATTGTTTCCAACTATTTTTATAAAATGCTTTTATTTACTATAATGTAGCATATTGTACTTTTAATATCATACAGAAATTGACTTCATTTAAGATCACAAAGAACACCAAAACTAATTCATGCGGACACAGAAAAAAAACATATAGACATAAGAATACAGGTCCCTGTCTTTAGTTGCATACTTCTGAGGTGCTGATGCTGAGATATGCATCCAAATTCTGCAGTTTAGGTGTCATTTTTATTTACAGATAGATAGCTTCACGGTGAGTATGTAAACCATAAGGTCTTTACAGCACTGCAGGGCTACTGCAAARGTTTGTTTTTCCTCTCTTGAGTCTCCTTAATCGCATTCTGGAATATAAATACCCCCCCTTACTTTTGAGTGAAGAAGTCATAATCAGAGATGTCATTTTTTTTTCACTAATCCTTGTTCTGAGTGGACACATTGCTGCATAACCAAGAGTCTTTTACCTAGCTAAGAGGAGATGCTCATGTCCAGTCAGTGCCTCTGCTCTTCCATAGTCTGTTTGCCAAAGTGTCAGAAACTAGCAGACTATGGTGAATCATCTAAGTTTTGGGTTTTTTTTCTCCTCTTAGTTTTTATTTATGAAAAGACACTGTAAATATACAAGGAATTAAAGTTTTGAAGAGAGATTTTTTTATTAGTGCAGAAAGGGCCCTGGAAAAAGTACAATTACAGAGGATGACAAAGAATAAAGCTTAGTTCTTAAAAGTGCCACATCTTTCCAAGGCTCTTGTTTTCAACTGCGGTTGTGAGCTTTTGAACCAATATACAATTTTTGAACTTGCTTTTAGCTGAAAGCTATTTAAAGAGTCCTTTTTCTAAGTCAGCATGCTACAAAGGTAGAAGTGTTTACTCTTTACTTTCATTGTTATATTTTAAGAAGAGAAGCCCTATTCTAAAACTGGAGTGAAAGACAAAACCCTTGCTTTTGCCACTTGCACAATAGGTGGTTACACAAAACTCAGATGATTGACTTTTTAATGTTAATCCGTGACATAACTGTGCTGAGAAACACAGACAAACCCATTCTGTAAGGCTTTCACTACACCACTTGGATGCTAGCAAAAGTCTACTCYTTCTTCAAGAATTGAAATAATTTTTTTTCCGACTAGTTCTTTAATTTTTGGGTACTGTGCCAAACAAGTTTGCAATTAAACTAATATACTGTTTCTGGAAGCTCTCAGAACTGAGAAAGTCACATTTTAATGCTATTTGTTAACCACTTGATTGTTAATTAAAAYTGGATAATATTTTTTTCTTTTTGTATTTTATATCACCATGTAAGTAAATACAGGTAAATGAAGTAATGACAACTCAAAACTAGAAAGCTACTTTCTTCATTTCAAATATATGTCATCATCATCATGATATCTTCCTAATTGCTCTGATGTGTTCTCATTTGATTATTTTTTTTCTTGAAAGAGAAGCCCTCTTATTCATAATTCAGTTTTGCTACTTGCTTTCTTTGGTCAAATGAACTGATCAATTGCAGTAAATTTTCCATTCTTATAAAGAACCATTTTTACATAAACATTTTGAATGATATTTTAAGACTGTGCAACTTCCATGTAATATTCGACAGTATACATACTTCATGCTCGACATTTAAATGTGCCATTTCACAGTAGTTTTGCAAAATACAGTAGTATTTTAGCAGATTTTACTGTAATTGGAACATTGTTACTCTGAATATAATAATCAATAAGCTTATAGCTAATAAACTGTTTTGAAAGAATCATGCAAAAAACCTGTCCTTTTACTGTACTATTGAGGATCAAGCACAATAATTGACTAGTGTACCCTGTCAAAATAGCCATTAATTAAATATTGTCTTTTATCTTCCAAAGACTTGAAAGTGCTCCAGTAGGGTAAAGTAATCCTGGAAAAATGGTGTAATGTTTTTCTAGTAGATAATGGTAGGAACAGATTTCAGGACTGAAAGATCCTTAGGAAGGAGACTGAAACTTTGGGCAAGCAAGAATCATATCCTTTACAGTTTTAAAATGTGAACAGATGGTCGTTCCTGGATGTGCCTAGATTAAGGAATGCTGTGAAAATAAGRTGCATTTTAAATGGGATGCTAGTTAACAGGGATGTAAACAGAAAAATCAGTAGGAGGGTACGGGGTGAGGAAATTACTGCATCTCACTGCTCCTTACAGAAAACTCGTGCCTCTAGATTTATTTAGTGACTTGCCTTTTTATGTTTAGTAGCACTTCAGTAAGTTTGWACTGCCATTATGCTATCAAATATCGTATTAGTGCTCTACTGAAGCACTTAAAGTGGAGCACTGCTGCAGGATGTGCTGTTTTCTGGTGATGAGTTTTATTAAGCAGCCTTACAAGCCTCTGTGATAGCATTTGTCTTTGCAATTTGAGTACAAAACTAAAGAGATTTGATGCATTGTGCCTTGTTATGTCTGATTCTGTCAGCGTATGGCTTCGTGTGGCTCAAAGTGATATAATGTGATATGAGCTGTAATGCATCAAAGACACGAAGTTTCTTCTTTCATTCATTATTCTGAATAATGATGGAAACTTTAGCTACAAAACTAATGTCATATAATGCTACATATGCAATAGAATGGGATTTGTAGATTTATAATGTCTAGGTTTGGGCAGGATGAAATRGATTCAGGGGAAATGGTGAAATGTACCTCTTAGACTCATGAAGCAACTCAAAAGGAAGTCATAAGATAATGAACATCTAGCATCCTTGGTTATGAGAGATGATACTTCTAAAAGCATGCAGTTAACAAGAGAGAGTTTGCAAGTTAGAAAGAAAAGAAAGATTACAAATAATTGGATTTTTTTTTTTCTGGAAAACCTGAAAACTTGTAAACTGAATTAAAGGAGGGTAGGCATTTGTGGATAAGGGAAATAATCCTCTGTGCATATGTTTGTGTGAGAGAGAGAAAGAAGTGGGGAGGGGAATGGAACAGGTAAACAGTGAGATTGGCAGTTGGATTAGCAGTGGGACAAACACATATAATTTCAAGTTGTGCTGAACAAGAGCCATATATCCTTGATCTTTAAGATACCTGCTAAAGGTAGATGCTAGATGTTACATGAAATTTGTTGAGATAATGCATTGATAGACATCCAGCTTCTTAAAACAATTTTATATGCCTGAATGAGACGATGTCTAGACTTAGAGTTTCCCTTTTTCCTTTCCCCATCACTGAAATAAGTTTAATAATATCTTATTACCTCAGGAGATGTGATGAAATGAACATTTGAAGGGAACTAAAGGATCTTAGAAATTTAAGCCATATGGATAACAAGATATGTCCATCATGTAAATGTTTTTGAAACATCAAAAGACAGCAGCTTTGTAAATCTTACACACAGATTAGAAGGCTTTTTTGAAAATCTTTGCTATAAAAAAACACCTTATTGTAGAAAATATTGAGAGCTGATGATGGCTGCTTCCATGAAAATCTTTGATCCAAAATCCATTACAGGCTTCATTAATGCCATCAGGTGTTCTAGACACTGTGTTTCAGGCACAGTGTAAGTATCTGTTAAAACAGAGAAGGACTCAGCTAGGATTATGGACATATGGCAGATCAGGAGTAAATAGAAGGATATGCTTATTGAAAAGGACACATGGTAGGAGAGAAAAACAAGTCCAGAGAAGGAGTCATGGTTAAATCCTGAGAAGAGGTGCTGAAATAGGACTTTTGGGAATCAGAACTGAAGTTACATCAAGTAATTTTTTTGATCTTTTTGCTTCTACTAAACAGAAGACCCTACTGTATATGTTTGTTATAAATAGAGCCTGTAGAAAACTTGATATAAAGCACTCATTTCTTCTTATAACAATCCTTCTTGAAAGAAGATGCATATCTTTGTCAACACTTTAGATTCACAAATTGAGCAATGTTTTTTTTTACACTATATAATTTCAATTTTAAATTTCAGAGCACAACAAATGACTTCTAATTGAAGAAAAAATAATGGGAGTTATTTTCTTTCAAGCCGGAGACGGGAAAGAAATTATAGTATTTGATTGTAAAGCACAAATACATAAAATCATACATTCTGAAAAAACTTCAGTTACCTTTAGTTGCTTGTCCTTGTGAAGAGGAGCAGTATGAACAAGCTCTTAATTCTTCCACAATAGGCAAAACTTTTTTTCCATACCTGCTAGTGGGTTAGAAGGCAATACCTGCCAGCATGCAGGCTAGAAATATTGGAAAGCCTTTCTTACAAAATGCATTTTGCATCTGTACTTTAGCAATTTGAATTTTAAATGACAAAGAATTCAAATGAATTTAAATGACAATATGACAAAGAATTTCATGTGTGATATATCAGTAGAGGATAAAATTTACAATTCTCGTTTCTCAATAGAGAAGTCAATATGGCCTTCCCTACACTGGTGGTGGAAAGTTAACTAAATGTCTTCCAACTTTTGTGGTCTACTCTGCAGAAATAATATGAACGGATATTCTGACCCTGATATGGCAATTTTTTTTCTTTTTTTTTTTTTTTTTTTTTTTTTTTTTTTTTTTTTTTTTTTTTTTTTTTTTTTTAAATTCTGGTCATATTAGTAGTTTCTGGGTTGCTTGAAAGTGGTATTGAAACACGTGGTATCAACAAGCTCTGCTGAACCCAGCTTTCAGATGTATCTTGGTTTTGTCACTACTCATATTGAAGTCATCTGTACTGTTTCAATTTCTTTTAGTATCAGAATGACTACTATGTGTAACTCCCAGAAAAGTAAAGAAATGGGATCTGTAATCAGACAGTGGAAATACTGTTCCTTCTTCATGTTATGCTGTCAGTGTGATGGGTGTGGTATAAGTGCCTGGAACTAGAAGAGAATCAATGCGAGTACTGAAACAGAAATAGGCTATGTTTTCTGATACATAAAACAATATCCTGGTATACCTTGGTGCCACTGTTGGAAAATAAAAACAAAATCTAAAATATTTTTCTTAGATGGGTGGTATAATTTGTTTACTCAGAAAGTATTATTGATCACAAAAGAGAAACAAGGGAAAAAGCTAGACATACAAGCAAGGAAAAATTTAATCTCTAGGTGAGACATAAGACATGAAGATAAACAAGATTCTTGTGTTTCTTTCCTTGATCTTCTGTATCACAAAACCTGACTAACATACAGACTTCCAAGAAACATTCTATCACTTTACAGTGTTAGAGAAAACAGGATTGCAGAAATTCAGTACTCACTGAGAAAGTAAAAGTTTTAAAAATTAGCCTATTCAGAGAACTAAGAACATGCATACTGCCTTTCACAATGAAAACAGCTTTTTGAAATTTAAGAGGGAAATTTTTGTGATATGAAGAAAGTAAAATGGTGATTTATATTCTACCTATCAGGACCAACATAGTTGACTCTTCACAATTGAGCAAGTCAGCTGCATATGTAACATACATAAATTTTTTGTTTTGTTTTGACATTTGGGCCTACATTTTCTATAGTTTCAATTTAGTGAACTATTTTAGGTCCTGGTATAAAACAGAACCTTAGGAAAATGAATATAATGCCATATAATGCTTGTCTTCAGCATGCATGTCATTGTTTCTCACCCCTTCACATATTTCTCCACTATTTCTACTAATTATTTCAATCTTGTAAAGGCTCTTGGGTGTCAGATTGATTCATTAGCTTTTGTTTTTCTGTTTTTCTATTTAATGCTTCTACAGGTCACTCCTATTCTGGTCACCTTCCATTTCACTGCTCATAATGGAAGTTATTCTGAAAACATGTTTTTCTAAAATAATTTTCAACTGACATTTTAAAAGCTTGCCCTAAATGTGTCCAGTGGGATACTCAATACCTTTTCAATTTAGTTAATAAATATCAGCTGACAGATTCATACAATACCTCTTTGTGATTCAGGTATGGATGAATAAGGAATTCACATGATTATAAATTATAAAAGGAGAAAATGGGAAACCAATACAAATATGACCATGCTACAGATATGCTTGTTTTCAATTTCCATCTTTCTTTGCAGTCTAGGGTATCTGACTAATTAATTATTTTGAATTCTTCCTTTCATTACCTTCCTTAAAGTGCTTTCCTCTGTAATACAATATAATTTTTGTTCTTTATTCCAGTTGCAATGCACCAATCAACTGTTCTAGAGGCAGCAGAAATGTCAACACTGACATAAGTAAGAGCAGAAATAAACCTTTGGATTCACAGAAAATACACATTCTACTCATAATTCCCCCTCCTGTTAAGAGGACTAGATATTCCTATCAAAAACACATGCTATTCTTGTCATGGTATATGTAACAAAGTCCAGACAAAATGTTTCATAAGTGGTATAGCCCTGAGCTGAAGGCAATTTAAGAAGCAACAGCAGGTGTATGTTATCCCCCAGTATCGAGGAATACAGAAAATGCAATCTCTGATCGGGCTTCTCCTCTAATATTTCTTGTAGATTTTCCCTACCTTCAGTATATCACTTATGGTCACATTCAGCAGTGTGGTCTCAGAGCTGGTTTATATGCACTTCATTTATGTTTGCCATGATTTTTATTTAAGGACATTCCTAAGAACATTTTTATAAACTGTGCAGGTAATCATTCATCTTTGTTATATGGATGGTTTACTAGTTACTTGGCAGCCCGGATATGATTTATTAGACAAATGCTTTGATGTCTAGAGAACCAGTTTTTCAAACTTGTCTGAAGTGGAAGTGATCTTGAGGCTGTGATATATATTGATTTGATTATTGTTTTGTAAATATTTTCTTGCTTAATAGTGAGAGAACAGAATGCCCCTCCTGCAGTGTAACTACCTGTAGGAAAGGGTTCTTATTAGTCATCAAACAGGACACATAAATCAGTATTATTGAATACAAAATCTATGGCTTGATTTTAAAAAACAGGCTGCAGGCTTTACTTTCAAGCTGAGTGTTTGGAGACCAAATGAATTTGTGTTAAATTTTTTATATTATTTTTCAGGTTTCAAAATTCTGATTTTCGCATATTTCTATTTCTTTCTTCATCTTATGCAAAAAATAGGTGAATAATATGCACAGAGATTTTGCTGATAAAAGAATAGTTATTAACAGGACATTTATTAAGTCCTATTGGTGCTATAGGACATACTTTAAGGGAACTGAAGTATGGGAATCCCTTTATTTATTTTTCTTCTTTTATTTCCTTGTCTTTAAATAATCTTCATGCTGAAAAACAATTATAATAAGCTGATAATCACATATTAATAAAAGATAATGCCCTGTCCCATAGATCTGAATAATGGAATTTGTTCATTCTTTTTCTACTTCCCTTTTTTGACCCATCTTCCTCTCTTTTTCTTTCTGTCCTACTATACCTCCCTTCTCAGAACTGTGGAAACATGGGTCCAGTTCTGCATGGACTTTAGTTTGCCTTTCAAAAGACAAAAATTAAATAACTTTCTCACTTCTGAAAGCTTTATAGCAGGTTGTTATTCCAATATATTCTTTTAAATTATTCTTTTTTTATGGAAGCCTTCTATTATTTTAATTTAGTGATGGTGATGTTTGGGTTTGGGGAGGGGAGGTTGTGTTTTTAGCGGGGGTTGGCAGAGGTGGTGCTGGTTTTTGTTTGGTTGGTTTTGTTTTTGTGTTTGATTTTGTCTAGTTTTGTTTTTTTCCCCCAGAGTCCTGGAATATTCTTTAGTAGGTAGTCTTAATAAATTGTCAAAATACCTTTTCATTTAGTTTTGTACAATATAGTAACAATATTTCATTGATGTATTGGTTATACTTTTATTGTATTTAAATTTTCAAATAATTTTCTTTGCTTTGTTTGGTTGGTACCTAAAAGAAGAATTGTTTTGCTCAAAGGTAGAGTAAGTCACATTTTACTGCATATTTTCTCAGCCTACAGAACAGAAATCTGCCTTGAAAATTTTGCAAACCTCAATTTTCCAAACCAGATCATAATCTTATGGAAGTAATCAGGCTTGTGCTCACCCATCGCTTACATTGGCATTTCAAAGTGTTGTATCATCTTCTACTGAACTTCATAAAATCTTGATGATTTTAATTTTCTTCCATTTTCTGTTTGTCATTGCTTGCTGGATAGTAAATACTTTCCCTATGTCATATCAACTTTTGTATCTAAACAAAAATGTTTTGAGCACTACACTGTTGTAGATTTGTCTTCTGAAAATTAAATCCACTGCTTTATTTTTTAGAAAACCATCCCAGAAAATTCATTTGTGAAAAGAATAGAGAAAATGGGTTGATACTTCCTGAAATCTAATCAAGTCTAGTCAAAGGAGGAATCAATTTACTATTTCATGTTTGTGCTTCTCTTGTTGGATCAGGAGGTGATCTCAGAGCATCGTGGCATTTTATCCTCATCTACTTTTCCTGGATTTACCCACACTGGGATTTGTTTGGATGTTGTTACAAATTCTTGTACTTATTTCTCTGCAAGGGGTTTTCAAGAACATGTAATTGTATAGATGACCTTCTTAAGTAGTTTGTAATAGTCTGTGATTAGCTGTTTTAGTTAATTTTCTACTTTGAGTTGCATGAGTGTTTTTCCTCTGTTCTACAGAATAAGTTAGTACCTTGGGGACATGTTTGGTTTTTTTTTTTTTTTTTTTTTTTTTTTTTTTTTTTTTTTTTTTTTTTTTTTTTTTTTTTTCTTGAAAAGTAGATGCTTTTAATACCAGAAAATACAGTGAGTTGTTTGTTTTAATTTATAATACTTTTTGAATCTTATATCTGAACCTTCACAGTGTAGCACTACTGCTCTGACAAGTATTGTAATAGTATTAAAGGTGCTTCATTTTATAATGTTAAGTTTTAACCTTTTTTGGATCTCTTGGTACACTGCTAGCTCCCACTGAGGATTTACAGCTTGTGGGAAGTGTCTCCATGTTCTGAAAAGTGACATGACTGTCAATATACAGCACACGGTAAAGCATAAACTTTAGAAACAAGAGAAAGATGTGAAATAATTTATATGAACCCAAGTTGTCATGTCTCTCACACCTGCAAGGCATTAGCAAGACTTAGGAGCACTTTGAGAAAGACACCAAAATTATCAGGATACAGCGCACCAAGAAGCTTGAAGTTTTAATTCMAAGGTATTTGGGAAAGTGATAGAAAGAGACAGATAATGTTCCTTCAACCAGTGCTGTCAGAGTTCTTTGAGGGGGAAAGTTGGTAAGAATCATATGAAACAGTACTCATGGCTTACACAAAAGTACTGTGTAGATCTACAGCATACTGGGATACAAAAAGAAGGGAAGTACACTAATACATTTATATTTAGTTTACTTTAGACAGGATTTTTTCCAATTTTCTGTTCTATGCTTGGAAATCCATAAAAAAACACTAGGCTCTTCAGAAGTTTTTTCTTTTGATTTTTTGTTTTTCTTTTCTTTTGTCAGAGTGATGGTTATGGATCATAATCAACATCTTATTGCTCTTTACAGCTGCCTGAAAGGAGGCTGTAGTGAGGTGGAGTTTCATCTCTTCTCCCAAGTAACAAGTAACAGGACAAGAGAAATGGCCTCAACTTACACCAAGGATTTGGATCACATAGAAAGAATTTTTTTTTCACTAGAACTGTAGTCACACGTTGGAACAATTGCCCAGGGAAGTGGTTGAGTTACCATCTCTGGAGGTAATGAAAAGTGTAGATGTGGTACTTAGGAGCATGCTTTAGCAGTGAACATGGCAGTGCTGAGTTAACAATTCGAGTCAATAATGTAGAGATCTTTTCCAACCTAAATGATTGCATGATTTTATGATCTATTAGGACTTTGTCTCTTTAACCATCTTGTATTTGAAGTTCACTATCAGATTTATTATTGTGGAGAGATTACACACATGACAGAGAACCTTCCTAGAGCCTTACATACAACACAGGAGGATGCTCTCAAAMAAAACATTTTCACTGCCTCTCCTCTTTCCCTCACAAAAGAGTGCTCATATCCCTCTTCCCCATGAGCTAGCAATATGTCAGTGCGTAGGATCATGAAGAATATAGATTTTGGATTTACCTAACACTCCTGTGTCACCACTGTAAAAAAAATATATAACTTCACAGAGCAGCTGTCTTGCCGCTTTGCTGTAATGCCTTTTATATCCAGTGCATACCTTGCCTACTTTGAAAGCTCAGCTGGGACTGAGACCTTTTTCTTGGGAGGATGGCTGTTGAGGGAGAATTGCAGCATTAAGGTTTTCAGAAAAGCTTCTAGATGTAAAAAAGCACACAAGTTCAACTGGATAATGCTCCTCTAGAGGACTCCAAAATAAAGTACTCTTAGGCCAAAGGGGGAACAGAATCATTTAAGAATAATGGGCCCTCAGACTCATTTTACATGCCAGCAAGAGAAAAACCCACATAGTTCAGATTCCCCCATCAGATGAAGACATAGTGGAATAAGCATTTCTAAAAAAAATTAGAGGGCATTAAACAGAGTGCTTTGTTTTGCAGCACGACTTTGAAGGGAAATAAGGGTGTAGCATGGTTATATGGAGGGGTGCCAAGTCTGTTAGAATATTGTTGGAAGAAACTAGGCCTTAGACAATTTTATCCAGCCCTGACTTAATCATGTATGTTCAACACATGTTCTAAAAGATGGAAATAAAAAGAAAGTTAGTTTTTACTTCTTTTTTTCCTCTTACTCCAAATTCAAGTTTTCTCAGACAGATAAGCACTTCATATATGCTAATGTATTTACAGACATAATACTGTTTCAGACAGTCAGGAATTAGGGTTTAAATGTGACATTGGAGCAAGCTATTACAGGAGCACAGGGGCTAGGAACTGCTTTTTGAATAATGCCAGATTTAATTATATGCTTGTGCACATTGTGAAAGCAGAGTCTTGATGTGTAGGTCAAAGAACAGTGCTTAAATATTGGGACACATCTCTGAATTAAAAACCACCTCACTTTTGTCAGTATCCATTGTGGCTCTGTTTTCCTCATGATAAGTCTAATGTTTCAGGTATTTGGATTGAACCATCTGGGAATACAGAGCATGTGTGAATGCACATAAAAGCAGTCTCTAAAATAAAGGTTACTGCTTTTCCAAATATTTTCTATTTTTTTTTTTTTTGTCAAATGTAACATGGTATTTTCAGGTAAAGAATACTTAGAAATTATGTGGAAAGTGAAGGAGGAAATGGAGGATTTTTCAGCTCCTTGAAAATACAAAAACTTGTTTCAGGTTTCCCTGCTCCCTAAAGCAGTTTTTCTTAGCAAAAAAGTCTTGCGGTAGATCACAACCTCACATAGATACATATGCCTTTCTTGGCCTCCATATTTTCCCCCAGTTCTATTATTCTTCTTTTTATTTCTTTTCTTTTTATTTTTTAATTTTATTATCCCTATACAGGAAATAAAATATTTCCTCAAGAAAATAATAAGACATGATGAACAACCTTTCACATTTTAACTACCCTACATTATTGTCTTATGTGATAGTCTTGGGGACAAGACAGCTGTGCTTTACAATTATTCTGGCAACATTAATAAAATGTTCACACAGTGTTCTTGCTTACAAAATACACAAAACAATTATTGCTAGTTAGTTCCTTTGTTTAAATATTCTGCAATATACTCTTCAGTTGCAACCACAAAGTCAGTCTTTGCTACACAGGCTGATAGGTAAGATTATCACTGTTCCTGCATGTGTTTTACTTGGAATGGAAGATTTCTACTGTTGTCGTGTATAACGGTTACCAAATTTTGGCTTTCCTAATAGCTTTTATGTATTTTCATTAAAGACTAGATCTGCTGTCTTTAAATTGCATTGACTAATCTTAAACTATAGAATTCTGACAAGACTGTTAGTGGAATAAGGAAGTATTAGGTGTGAAAACAGAAGGCAGGAGAGGATTGAAATATTTATAGAAGACTTAAGCTTTATTCTCTCTAGATTCCTTCTTTTCTGTTTCTGCAAACTAGAAGCATTGCTCCATTAACATTGTCCAATGAATAAACATAGTTAAGTAAAGACATACTACTAAGATGTGAATTTAAGTTCCYCTCCCATTTTAATATTATACTGTTATTCTTGACTTTTGCTAGTAATATGACCAAGGTGTGTAGATATTTCTTGTCTTTGATAACTTTTTAATGTGAAGACCCAGTTAAGAAAATGTTTGGGAATGTAATATACCTGTGGAAAGTCTAGAAAATAAACTATTCAAGCAAAACCAATACTTACATGAAAAGCGTTGAATAAATGAAAAGTCTTCTTTGTAAACAAGTAAATTGCAAATAATATTGATTCAGACAAAGGTAGTGTTTTCCATAGCATGAACTGGGATAAAAAGAGATAGATATCCAGTGTTTATTGTTTTTAAGCATCTATGGAATCCTCTCTTTGATAATGGAAACCAGAGTAGGTCTGAAGATTTATAATATATGATGTGATGGCATGCTGCACACAGGGCTAGTGCTCTGGCTGGAATCAGAGACCAATGTCAAACCAGGAGCCCACAGTATTCTTAGTGGAGTATGTTAGAAGTAGATAGGAATAGGATTTGGTCTCACTGTTCCAGAAATATATTTTAGGACATCACACATTGTCCTTTGGAAGTGACCTCTCTCTCTAGTTTCCATACAGAAAGACAGTAGAAAAAAAAAGGCAACAGTTTAGCCTGGACAAGTGGATACTAGATGTGATAAAATTTATCACATTTTAATGTGTGCTACAAATATTTCAAGCTAATTTGAAGGCAAAGTACTTACAGACCTCCCTGTACAGCTTAATCTCAGGATTTGGGATGAGATTTTACATGTACATGATTTATCTAAGAAGAGTGTGATTGAAAGTCAATAGGATGTGTAAATCTAATTTGCTTATATTGAAGTTTTAGAGGCCAGTTTTTATTCATGTAATCCATACAAAATATTTAGAATTATAGACTGTTTTCTGTGGGGGAGAGGAACAACTTTATTCTGGTAATCAGGGAGGCAAGGAACATTTAACCTTTTAAAGTTAATTCAAACCTAAGTTTCATTCTTTTACACTTCAGCAWATACTCGTGAATATTTCTCAGGGCACTTTGATTTATGTGAATGCTTTACTATGAATGTAAAATATGGTTTGTTATTATTTCTAGATCACAGAATCTTCTGAGATGGAAGGGACCCAGAAGGATCATCAAGACCAGCTCTTAAGTAAATGGCCCAGGCATAGATTGAACCCAATTCTTCAGTGTTATTAGCACCATGCTCTAAACAACTGAGCTAATCTCATGGTCTTTAGTCAGATGTTTGTCTAGCTGGAAAACACAATTGCTGAAAGGAATATCAAAGACTCATTATAATATTTTTAATTAAATCTGAATGTATTAATCACCAAAATGTCAGGAAACAACATCTTACAATAAAACAGGTTTGTCTGTTGTGTAATCAGCACTTCTTCAGGAGCTGAGTGGTCTTCTGAAATGCAGCCGTCTTGTGAAATAATACATAAAAGTTATGAGTCTTTTATTTTGCTGGTTCTATTGACTTTGTTTCCTCTGTTGAATCTGTTTAGCTGTTGTAAAGAGCAGTGTTTAAATTTACAAATCAGGGGAGGAAATCATTGTTGCTTTAGAAAAGTGTCGTAAGAAAACTAGCAAAAACGGAAGGCTTTGTAATCTATCTGACTTTGTTAGGATATATTTTCCTGGATAAGTCTGGAGATAATATTTTATTTAAAAATTATATTTAAATCTGTRTTTGCTATATTTATATGTTTGGAGGTTTTTGGTACCATTATATCTATTTGTGCCTTGCACATAAAAGGAAAGAGAAAGATTCTATATTTGAAGGTGTTAATTTTTTCACTAAAAATTGTTTATTCTCAAATTGCAGAAATGTATATTTGGAAAGTAATATTAACTATCAGTGTACATTAATGTTAACAATTGTGTCAGCTATTTGGATTAAAGTAAATATGTCTATATATATTTGATCTTTGTCTATTTTCTGTTCCATGGCTTTTTTCACTGTGTTCTTCAAAACACTCTCTACTCTCAAAGTGAGAAAGTAAGTAGTTAGGTCCCCTTTTCATGTGGACCAATTTTAGCAGTGTGTTTAATTTAAATTTTCTGTATCATCTGTATAATGTTGCTTTTGTGGCATCATAAACTTCTCATGTGTGCTGCCAGAAGACATAAAATGGCCCAAAGGCATATGTTATGCTCTTGCATCTGCCTAATTTTCAACTTGAAATACCACACAGCAATGTTTGTGATAAACTACACACAACAAGGTCAAAGCAGGTGCCTGCTGGGATGAGTAATCATCTTTATTTCATCATCTTATATCAACAGGTATCATGGAGACAAAGCAATGGCTTTTATGAGAGGAGCTTCATATATACCTCTGAAAACTTATGAGGCACAAGACAGAATCAACTAAGAGATAATGACTGTAGATTTGCTATAGAATGCCCTGCAGTTCAATTTACATTGCATCCTGAAGGGTGCTGTGTAGGAAGGACAGATTTTTCAAAACAAATAGGCTTGAAAGTACTATCTAATCACTGATGCTCAAACTGTGTGTGCTGCTTTTAGTGTTCCCCCTCTGTAGAGAGTGTTTTGTTTTGGATTTATATGCAGTTTTACCTCCCTTTTTACTCTCTGTTTTTTAAATAGCAAATACATGCATCCCCTAACATATATTTCAACACTTGTGCAGCCCTAATTGTCACATGAAAAGTGAAGTGGTTTTACATTACCGATAATGAAGATATTGTACCTCTGTGTTATCTCTAATAATGACAGAATTACTATATTAGTGACACAGTCAAAGCTAAAGTCAAATAAGTGGGTATAGGTAATATTTTAGGAGATAAGTGATAAGAGCTGGAAAATAAATAAAATAAATGTGTCTTTGCCTAAAGCAGCATGGAGTAAAATCAAGAAACAGTGAAATTTCTGTAGAAAAAATCTGTATGTGCAACTCACAGCTCAAGGGTTCAGCTGTCTGCAAGTTTGTGCTTTGTGAAGCACAACAGTATGACTTGAGTCAGCTCTAATGAACAAAACTGTTACTGAACTGTGCAAATAACAAGTCAAAGACCATGTAAGACAAGAGAAGGGAAAATAAAAACAAAATATAGTTTTTGAAATTGGTAATAGTAGTTCAAAGAATTATGAAAAACACGAAAAACTATAGCACATGATCAGTTTTGGAAGACAATTACTAATTGAAATAAAAGATCAACACATTCTGAGGACCAGTTCCTGGCACTGATGGTTCCATTCACACACACACAGYCCCCCATGCCATGTTTGGCCCCTGGTACACATCCCCTCTGTGCTCTTCCCTTTAGACACATGCCAAGGGACCAGGGGCCAGGGTCTCTCATGTCTAGAGACCCCCAGACCACACAGTGTCATGTGTCACCAGCAGCTGTCCACGACTACACTGGTTCCCTGATAGCCAGTGACTTCCATGATCTTGTCTATGGGAAAGTGTTAGAAATTTAATGCATAAGACAGACTGTACTGGCAAGGCTTGGGGAATGGACACATAACCAACCAATCAACCAGATGATAACAATACATGACCAGGTTTTTTTATTAAAAGTAGATGTCTCTACTTTTCCACACTTATTCCTTCCCAAATCCCTCCCCTAAATATGCTCTTACATATTCTTGTGAAGTCTTGAAGCACATGTCTTGCTTAAATAATATTCTTATAGATATCAGCTTTTCTCAACCAGAGAATAAAGATGAACTTTGACTTTCAGAGTTTCCTCTTCCTGGGTGACAGGCAACTCAGGAGTGGGAGGAGACTATATAAGACAACCTCCTTGGACAAGCCACATCACTCTAAACTCTATCTTTCAGTCACCATTGTGTCATTACATACTTGTGATTAACACTGAAAGATGCCTGAGGAAAAAAAAAGAGGTTTTATTCTTTCCCAGGAGAGTGAAATTGATTAAATCCTTTACTTTCAGAAGCATCTGGGAATTTTTTTTAATGAAGAGAAAAAGTGCTAATTTGAGATGTAAACAAACTTGTCTTGAAAGGCAAGCAGCAATTGTGGTTCTAAAATTCCCTTACTCTCACAACATTTCTTGACATTTACAGAGAATAAAACCTTCATAATAAGAAAATTTTATCTTGGTTTCCATGCGTCAACTGATTTTAAGTAGATTATGTTTTTCCATACTTGTTTGCCTGTAGCAAAATATTCTAGTCTGGTGAAGGTAGATTGCAGAGATTGTGTGACTATTTTCAAAAAAGAAGCATCTCTCAAAAAAGAGCATGTAAAAGTTAGCAGAGCCCATACAAATCCATGCAGAATCTAGCACTATTTTTGTTTTTATAAAATGTGTATAAATGGGTAAATTGTTATGATGTATTTGAAAGAGTGTAATTACATAAGAAAAATTTTATGTAAACCACGTCTATTATAAAAGACTTCAGGGATACATCTGCTATGCTAAATTCCATACTTTCAAAAATGTAACCCTGGATTTCCTCTTATCCTAAATGAACTGAATAATGGGCCTTTTTATTTCTACAGCAAGAAAATAAGTTTTCTTATCCTTTTCTAAAAGATTGGCCAGACAAAAATTAAGCCAGTCCAGAAAATAATACATTTCCTGGAACATTTCCTCCATCCTTGAAGACAGAGAGGGAAAATGACAGGCAAGGTGAGGTTCCAATTCACCCAAGAGGAATCTTGAATAACTACAGAAACTGGAAGTTTTGGCAACAAGTCTCTGCCTACATCAGAGTCTCAAAATAAGACTATGGGATAAATCTGTGACTGTGGCAAGAGAAGCCAAATGGGAATTTTTCTGGAAGGCCAGACAGGTCAAGGTGTTTTAACACTCTGCCCTAAATCTGAAGAAAATTGAAACTATTTAGAGACCCATTTCTCTAATTTCAGTTGAAAAAAATAGCTCTGGACTCACAGACTGAAGTTTGACTAATCTTAAGCTCTGAACTTGGATCTATATGAAGGAGCAGATATATGCAAAACCAGCTGGATCTCTTACAGTTTAATCAAATACGGTCTGTAAATGTCATAAATTACACAAAAGGCTTCCCTATGCCCGAACTGGAGTTTTTAATGGTTATCCTGCATACAAGCAGTTGATGCAACTTATGTTTGAGTTACACAATATGTCAGATTACAGGTATAATTTTCAATTTAAACCCACACTACAACTCTGCTATTTTTGCAGGAGTGCCTCACCTAGTGTTTGTGATTAAACAAGTGGTTTCTTGCAGGTAAAGCACAAAGGAAAATTTAGAAATCATTATAAACAAGAAAATTGTATTTTACTGCCTTTCAAGTTATTGCAAGTAATTGTACCATAGATACAACCTACCAACAACATATCAAGTGTCTGTTTGCATATAAGAGTCTATATTCAATAACAGGTTCCAACAGATAACCACAAAGGTTCTTAGTATCATTTGAAAATTAAAAAAATCCCTCATTTCTCTTCAACTCTGTTTTTGAACCATATTGGAGTAATCATTTTAAATTTTGTCAGATTTTACATAGATGAAATTATTTTTCCAGGGGTAAATAAAAAAATTTACAGTAATTTTGTATTTTAGTGCCACATAGTCACTAGTGTGAGTTCATGAAAAGTCAGGAAGTTTCTCCATGCCTCCCAGGTGAAATAAGTGAGTCATACCTCAGCTGGCTGCAAGAATTGCTGTTGCAGTTTTCCAGCTGTGGGGAGCTCACTGCAGATTCAGCAACCATGTGTGACATTATGCTTATTCTTCTTTGGGCAAATAATTAAAATGCTCAGGTTTCATATATTTCCAATTTATTACATTTCACAGGGGAAAATGCATCTCAACACTCCAAATGTCTTTAACAACCAATATATGAACAAAAAATGATACAGTACAAATACTTGTTTTTACATGCAAAAAATAAACCCTCAAAAACCCAACTCGCTCTCCATCTGAATAATTTATTCAAGGTTATTTAAAATAATACATGGAATTTATCTGTGAAAGAAAATTCAGTTAAAATGCAGCATTTGAACAATACAAAACAGTAGTCACCTTTCCAACGTCTGCCAGAGAGGCACTCTTTTATATTTAAGAGAGGAGAATATAGATAGCAGAATGGCACGATCTCTTGTAAGCTGAAAGCCTGCACACTAAGTAACACACCCATCCCTTTTTGTAAAACAAAATAATACAAAATTATTATTTTTATTGCAATTGTCGCATAAATGTCATATGTGGAATGTGAATTCATGTAGTAAGCAGGCCATCCAACATAAACAGGAAACGTGATGAAATAACAAGCACGGTGTAACAATTTAAGATAAAGTACCTCATAACCAGACAGATGAGCCATTACCGATGATGCCTAAGTAGTGGCCAACGAAAGCTATGTCAGATTGTACCTCTGTAACTTTAAAGAATCTTTTCCACAATATGTGCTGACTTTGGGAGTGTAAAAATGCCATTTCCATTTCCTCTGTTGTTGTAAATATGAATTTACTTCAGTGGATGAAATTTTCTGGGAGAAAGTCAGGAACTGTTGTAATAATTTTTGTTCATAAGAGCTGCTAGATGCCTACCTTTTTGCCCTGTGAGAGGAACCACTTCAGCTTTTCAAGTGCAATTTTGCTGCACAGTACCCCAGTAACCCTGGTTATAGACTGACAGCAGCAGTGATAAAAAGAATAGCAGTGAAGATAATATCAGCAATCATATGTCCCTTTGCTAAAGCTTTGAATGATACTCCAGAAGTTGCAAGGCCTAAGGGATAAATGCACAATGGAGGCTTGTCATATTTTCTTTACTTTTATTAGCTCCTGCCATTTCATACGCATTTTGCATACAGGATACATGAATGCATACAGATAACATATTTTATATAGTGCTTTGCACCTAGAAGCACCATAGAGAAGAAAGGATCCCAACATAATAAACAAGCTTTAAAACCCTCTGTAGTTCACAGCTTTATAATGTCACCGCTGACACAGCATTTTTGAAACCATCAGTTATTGTTGAAAAGGATTGTAATGAAATAAAGCAGGACTTTAAAGATTCTGGATGTTTTCCTTTCCCTGTTGCCTTCCTAATATACACTTCTATATTGAGATTGGGTTTTGATTAGCACTTTCATGTTCAATCTCCAGGTTAGCATTTTATTTTGAAAAATGGAACTGTTTATGTTAATTAGAGAGGACTCCAAATGGGAAAACCAAAAAYACCATGAGAAAGGAATGAAAGGGTTTCTGCTATCCACATTTTTCAGAAAAATATAACCACTTGCAGCTGCAGGTGGTCCTCAAAACCATCCAACAGAATGGGAAAAATACCTGGTCAAATGTAGACACAGAAATGTATTCCTAGCATTGAGTAAAACCCAACTCCTTGAACACAGAGGGGGAAGGTTTGTTCTCATTGGTCTTCGTCGAAGTGGGGTTGCAGGACACCTTCAGGACTGTCCAAGGTTCTGTGGACCAGAGACTCTCAATTATGAGATCAGGTTGTCACAGGTTAGTTTGTGTAAACTGGAATTGTTGCAAAGGGATACAAGTGGTGAATCTCATTACAGCTCTGCTGCAAAAAGCCAATCCTTTCATAAAGACGCAGGAAACTAACTCTGAACATTTCTAAAAGTCTCATCCACAGAGTCTTAGTAATTGTGACTGCATAGCTGAAAACCTTTAGCAAGAGAAGATGCAAAGGGAGACATCTTTTGACATTAGCCCTCACCAAAAAAATAACCTCTGTAGTGTCACAGGAAAAGTCTTGAATGTGATACATGTGCTATCCATTTTTTCATATGATCTTATTGTTTACATGTCCTAGGATGAAAAACTTTTTGTTTCCCATACAGAAATGAAATTAAGATTGCAAAGACAGACAACATTAATGGCTCAAGACAATTTTCTCAGTAAGGGAAGCCAGGAAAGTGTAAACTGTTATGAAACACAGTTGAAACTTGAACCTAGGACTGCAGCTCTGCATAGTGTTTCTTCACCACATTCTAGAAGATGGTCACACATTTTCATTCTCAAGTTGCAGTTTTCTCCCTCTCCAGTAACTGCTGCTAAAGAAGGGATTGTGGGGAAATGCTGTAGACAGATGTTCAGAAACTCAGATAATCAGCAAACTGAACCATTTTTTATCAAAAATACTCTAACTGTTATAACTAATTGTTATAACAATTATTAGCTCTTCACAGAAAGCAAAATTTGACTTTAGGAGATACAGGCTTTGAGGGTTAGTCATGAGCATATTGTAATTATTGAGCTGATCTAGAGCTCAAGGGCTTTGACTATTTTCTGTCAAAACTAATGGGATAGCAGGCAGTGGTTTTCAGGTCCTAAGCTGTCTTAACAAAATAGAATAGGGAACAGATCTCTTAGCCTTTGCATAATACTGTATTTAACTTCTTGCTGTTTGCTGTCTTGCAAGAGAAGGAAGGTTTTGGCATCTTCCTGAATCTTTGAGTTAAAACATTTTTCCTATAAATAGTATTTTCCTGAAAAYGTGAAAGACAAGGCATTTTGCCAGGACCCACAGACTTCACTCCAGGGTAGTAATGAAGTCGAAGCTGAAGGTTGTCTTCAGTGATTTGTTCTCATGAGGAAATTTGTAAGCTACTTATAAAAAAAAATGTAATTTTCACCAAAACAAAAACAGAAGGAAAACAAAAACCAATGAGAGCACTGTGTCGCGTTCAACCGTAGGGAACTGCGAGGAGTTCTTTTAAAATGCATGGTCAGGAACGAAATGAAGTTAAACGAGACAAACTTTGTATCGCAGAACCATTTATTGGTAACCCGAAAACGGAGAAGTAGTTGCCCACTAAAGGGGGCTGGAAAAGACAGCAAAGAGAAAGGAAAATGGAAAAGGAACGGGTAAAGGAGACAGAAGGAGAGAGCAGGCGTTAGCACCAGTAGAACCAGGGGTTGCCGTCGGCATCCACGTGACGGGGGTGAGCGCTGCTGCCGGAGGGAGAGCGGCTCGGGGAGAGGAGCAGCTCCCGCAGCGATGGGGTGCTGGACACACGGTGAGTGGACACTCGGACAGGACCGGGACCCTGGGTGGAGTTGACGCGAGGATCGCGGCGGCGTGCGAGGTCGGAGGCAGGCAGGTGGCACAGGGAGGACAGCGGCGGCTGGGTCAGCGAAGGAGCGAGGCGAGGCAGACGCTGCACTGCAGGCTTGGAGGGCAGATGGCGTCCTGCTGAGCGCCCAGGAGGGAAGGTGGATACGTGGTGGGCGAGCAAGAGCTAGCGAGGATAAAATCCACCCCCAACTCCTGCTCAGCAAAGTCCCCCACAAAACTCCGCGAAGTTCCGCACTCTAAAGCCCAGCTCCCCCAAATTCGTCTGCACCCAGTTCAACTCACACCAATTCAACCCCCGCGAGAGTCCAGCTCTCCCAAATATCAGCTCCGCAAACTGCAGCCCAGCACAACTCGCGCGGYTCAACTTGCCCCGAATTCCACAGACGGAGACTCATGGCGCAGTTTATTTTTATACCCCCTGGCTCCTCCCAAAGTCTGCCTGGTAACCAGGAGACCATTGGTCCAGTCCAAGCTTCTTCCATTGGTGGAGCCCTTCCACCATCCGATTGGAGAGATGTCTCTGGGGAGAGCAGTGTCTCCAGGTGCCCATGGAGGTGTTGCCAGGCRAAATCCCCCCAGAGACAAGGCTTCACCCATCTCCKGTTTGCCTCCTGCAGGCTGCACGTGTGCACCCCTTCCCCCACATGCCTGTGACAAGCAGTATTGAGGCAAACCAAGATTAGAATGGCTCCTCGCACACTGCAAGCCCAGTAATTTCTACTTCCTTCATTACAATGTTTTCTCTCAGGCTCTGGAGAACTTCTGGTTTGATTCACGAGGCTTTGAGAGTCTCTCCCACACATCCTATATTAAAAGATGAGAAAAACTAGCCTTCTGCATTCTCTTGTATTTGATAATATGTGTGTCTTTTTTTTTTTTTTCTCCTAGAACACAAGAACTGAAACTATGAAGAAGGTATAAGAGCAGGCAAAAGGGGAAAAACCAGAAAGCTGAATGAACTTCACCACTCCATTCGTAGGTCATTCTTTACATTTCTCCAAGAAAAAGGTTAATCAGTGGCATAGCACTAACAAGAGCTTAACAGCTTAATAAACATAACAAGAATTGTGCCAATATGCCAGAGAGTAAACAACAGTCACACAGGCACAAATATATAGTAGAAAACTCAGCAGAAGCTATCCATATAGTGATGTAAAACAACCCATCCTAAGGTAATGGAAATTGGTAACAAAGATGAGCTGCTTTCCCAAGAGGAAGACTATTATTATAGACTGAACAGCTGTTTAAAAGTAAAAATTKCTTCAAAGAAAGAAGAAAACAGATGCTTAACTAATTGTCAACATTTTTCAGAAGTTAAAAAAAAGCACAAAACCACCAAATGTAAGAAAGTAAGTTTTCTTTAAACATCCAGAGAGTTTTATAGCCTAAGCTGAAAACCAAACAAAAAAACCAATTTCTAATACAGCATACTGTATTTGAAAACCCTAGGTATCCTAACACGCTGTCCTTAGGCATCTGTAGCAAAGCTTTCTACAGCTCAAGAATCCTCATRCTGCTTCTGGGTATAGCTAACTGAGAGCTGCTGCAGTTTAGGATTTCATTTATCCAGAGCTTGTTATGTGCTGCTAGGACATTACAGGCATTTTCCCCAGGTTCAGTGGCAGAGGGCRAGGCCCTGTTCCAGACAAGTGAAGAAATTGATGAAAAGAAAACGTCCCACAGACCACTTTAAATTCCTGTAATATCTTCTTTCTACATGAGGAGTGATTATTATACTCCCAAAATTCAAGTGATCTGTGTCCGTGTTATAACAATTATTAGCTCTTCACAGAAAGCAAAATTTGACTTTAGGAGATACAGGCTTTGAGGGTTAGTCATGAGTGTAGCAATCAGAACCCTGAAGCTGAGCACACCAATTCAGCCAAGTATATGAAGCTCCCACATAACAAATACCATAGATGCACAAACTGAAATGTGAAATACTTGCTGTCCACAAATAATTTTCTAAGCAAGTCCTGATTTGAATGAAATATTCATGGTTGTAGTTGTTAACACCATTGTGGATAATACTTAATTCCACTACCTACACGCTTTGTAATCATCGTTTTACCTATAACTATGCATTGAAGACAGATTCTGGTTTTGATTAGCGTCATGATGCCTACAAAATATAAATAAAAGGTAACTTAAGAAAATTGTAACAATGCCATTCATATTGACACAGGAATTCATTTTAATAGTGTATGCAATAGCATCAAGACATTAAAGCAGACCAACATTTTAATTAGATACCCAAGAAAATTTATCCCAGAATTAAGTTTTAGACCTAAAAAATCCTGGTGTGGGAAAAAAGTCTGGTTGGGAGATGTGCACAGCCTTCTGAAGCTCTTTTTTTTGTCTTTTTTCAAGCTTTCATGTGATTAGAGTTTCGTTTTTTTGGGTTTTTTTGGTTGTCTTTTTGTGGGCTTTTTTTGCTTTATTTTGTTTTTTGTTTTGTTTTGTTTTGTTTGTTTGTTTGCTTACCCTCTGAAATGTGCTTTTCTCCAGATGTTAAGCAAGATTTCTTTTGGGACCTGAAAAAAAATGTTCCTTTAGTAATGCATGTGAAAATGTCCATTCTGGGTAGAAGAGCTAAAAATGTTGTCACGTATAGTATTTTGACAGCTAAAATGTGGCTTGCATATTTTGATTTGTCTTAAAATATAGCAGTGCAGCTCTGGAAGCAGCAGTTTGATCACAACTTTGATCCAATCGTCTCTTCTTATATGAAATCATATTACAGAAATAAGGCTGGAAGGAAGTTTCAGAGACTGTCCAGTTATATAGGCTTTCCCCATGTTATGTGGATTACACTGTTCAAAACCCTTTGTCTATGCTGTTCTTTAAAACTTGCAGTAAAAAGTGTCCCTAAGCACCCTCTGCAATCTATTTTAGGGTTCAAAGGTTCTTACTGCCAGACAGAATGCATTCAACAGTCAGTTTATAACTAATTATTGTGCTAACATTGTCCTTTAGTCAAACAGGTTTTCTCTATTTTCCTTCCAGTATTGCTACAGAAAGTAATTCTGTTTCCTTCTGGCCTTCATTTTGCTATGATAAATAACTCGATTTACATATTCTCAGAGAAATACCTCTTTATTCCCTAAGATTGCTATTAAAGTCTATTCTCTTGTCCAGTCTGATCATTGCCGCAAATAGGGTATTCAAGCAATGCTCAGTCTTCTGTCCAGGGAAGGTCATCCTAGAGTTGATTTTCTCATTAGGTTGTAAAATAACATCGGAATTTTTAGCAGCCAAAATACAGTTTTCAGACTACAGCACCACAGATTTAACTGCTCACAAATGTACCAGTAACACTAGTGAAAACCTTTCTGGCTAAAAGTGTGACATTATTAGTTTACTAAATGCAAAATATCTCAAGGATATGTGTCATTTGAACAAAACCATTTTGAAAGAAAATGTATAAGGAAAAGGGAAGTTGAAATCCCATTAAGTAAACATACTGGTTTTGCTAACAGATTTTTTTTTCTCCCTGGTCCAAAGTGGAAAGAATTCTAGTGAAAATTTAAAATTAGATTCTTACAGATGTCTATGTATTAAATGTAGCATCTTGTTTTTGAAAGATGACTTTTATAATGCCTAGGGTATTTTCATTTAAGTGCACACTGTTCTCATTGTACTGAACACGCAAGCCAAAATAATCAACTAAGTTAAGTTCYTTACAAGTTTGCTCCTTTTCTGAATCTTCTCATTTTCTGCCTTCTTTCTTTTCCCTCCTACTTCTCCTCCCTTGAATAAGGTGTTAAAAGACTGTGACCAAGAGCTGTTGTTGAGCCAACCTAGTAGAACAAATCTGCTGAATATAGTATTATACAAATGGAATTTAACAGTGACTCAGAATAATAATAATTATGTGGGAGAGCAAGCTGGTTTTGAAGACCTGGTATCCATTTATGCCAAAAGATGTGGTCAGCTTACTATTTGCCTGTCAGAGGCCTTGATATCTCAGAAAAAAAGTGAAATATTAATGTGCCTTGCTCTTACTCCTGAATATTCAGCATTAGAACCATTTTTGTAATGAAATGTGAGTAGGGATGCGAGACCCGTTAAAGAAAAGAATACAAGTGCATGAAAAAAACATTTTGCTGAGTGAAAAAGCCTGCAGAGTTTTCCACAGTAGCTCAACTATCTCTGTGTTTCAAAGCTATGGCTGAAATTTCCCCTGAAGCCTACAATACTGCAGGGATATGAAGAGTCAAAAAAAGACCTGTACTACAGGCTATGCAGTTCTAGAGCCACTGAGAAGCTCAAATGATCAAAACTTTGAAGTATGCCTAAATCCTCTGAAAACCTCAAGGATTTCTAAAAGGAACTGTCTGAAGGGGTTCTCCAAAGCTTCTGTGAAGGCAACTTGTGTCAGAAGAGCTTGCTCCAAGTAACAGGAGTTGTGCAACATTCCTAGCTATCTCTTGAGGTCAGCAATATTTTTTTCTAAGACATTTCCACTTCCTACTGCTTTGGGGTTTTATTTTGCTTTATTTTTCCCTAGCTGCTCTCTATTTATTTCATTACACACAAAAAAAATCATGGCTGTCATCCCACAGGTTAATTGTGGAATCTATTTTCTGATTATATCTACTGCTCTGTGATTTTCTATTTATGGTTTACAGGCAAAGATTTGAAATAAGAGAGATTCAGGCTGAATGCTAATTTTAGCTAAAGGAATGCAAAGTTTCTAAATGTTTTGAGTACTCCTAGAGCCGGGGAATTCAATCAGTAAAACTGGAATTCAAACAGTTCTTGGAAGGAATAACTGCTAACTGAAATGCTGGAGGAAATATCACTGAAGAATGATGTGGAGGCTTTTTAATTTTGTTTTTTTAAACTTGGATTTATTTCTCTGTCTTCTTGCTCTGCTTTGTGCCCTAAAGACATGCTGATTTTATTGAATATTAGGTACTATTTAAAGCAAGGTTTTCTGAGAGTCATTAGAGTCCTTATAAGTGACGCTTTCATCCTGATCTGGCCAGAGTGTAATTTCTTAATAAAAATGTAAACTTTGTGCTTTGTATTTAAGTATAGAAATAATGTAATAGTTATATTCATGTATTTTCCCCTAAACTTCTTTTCAAAAGCCCATTGCCACTGTTCTAACATGAGAAGCCAAGTTACCATTCCATGAAGTGGAAATATCCTCTGTGTTATCCACTCCTTCATTTCTGTGCCTCATGTGATGGTTTCATTTCTTTTTTGAAATAATACCAGTCTAAACCAGAACCAAGGGTGTGTCTGAGCCAGTGCAAAAACCTGATTAAGTGCAGCACATATGAAAATGCAGCAATGCACCTGATTAGTCAGCCAGTAGTGTTTGAACAATCAGAAAGTTCTACTCAGCACTCATTCTATAACAGCAAACCTTTGACCTTGGGTACAAGGTCATATCAAAATAATTTGGTTATGTATGCAGCTCTTCAGCTGAGCTGGTTTTAGAATTACTGACCTTATTTTGAATGGTGTGTAGTTTCCTTCTGCTTTCCTTTGCTTTTTTAGCACTGCTAACACTGTGTTTCAGAGGCAATTTCTTTGTTCTGAACAGAGACATAAACTGTGAAATGAAGCCTCATCAGCACAATAACTAAGTTTATTTAACATATTTTTCTGAGTAAAAAGTGCAACAACTAAAGAGCTGAAGCAAATAATTTTATGGTGAATTGCTATCTGTATTTCAGAAACATATCAATCTACAGAATTTCCCAGAAACCAGTTATGTTTTTTATATATTTATATTAAACACAGCTAATTGCAGATAGTTACGTATTCTTTCCTTGCATTGCTTAAAATATTGGCACAGAAATAACACTAGATCTATCTTGTGGCAAAATGCCATAACGTCGTCCAATTTCCGAGGAGCCATATGGCAATGGTACAGCCATCTGTTTATCTTGATATTCCTTTCCTGGCAAACCTTTTACCCATATGGGTTATTGGTGCCCTCATCTGTGCATATCATGAAGAAGTTCAAAACCAAAATCTATAATTTTCCCTGGTATAACTTTTAACAATTACACTGAACATAAAGATCACACTATCCCCATGTTTAACCTCATCCATTTTTGTTATGTATACACCTGCCTTCTTCTGTTAGATGCAGGAACAATTTGATTTCCAGAATTTGTGAAAGCTGTCATCACAAGCTGTCAGGTTCAAGGCATCATAATCATCTCAAAGGACTGATAGCTTGTGCTTTGTGGATTTGAAACTTCATCACTAAAGAGATTAAATGATCCATCCTTTTACATGCTGACAGGGTAGCAATTTTGTGTCAGTGTAGACATTCACGCATTCAGACAGTAAAGCCATGCCTAATATATGTGGAGCCCTTTTACATTTTATGTGACAGCCATTTTCAATAATGTCTAAAATATTTGACATGCACTGTTTAGAACAATTTTAAATAAGGGAGAGTGTCGGCTTTCAGCCTGGTGTATTATCAAGCCTGAGTGAAATCATGTTTATATTCCATTTAGCAATCTGCTCTTTAATTTCTTCTTTGCTTGAAAGAGTTGTTGCAAATTGGATACACCCAGAGTACAAACCAGACATTTTAAGTGTATATATGTTTCAAATCACATCAGAATAGATAAATGTGGCTTTTGTTTATTTCAGGATTTTTTTTCCTGCTTTTAAAGTAACAATTCCATTAAACAAACAATTCCATTCTACATACCAAGCAAACACAAAGATGCAAGGAAAAAGAATATAAGCTAATGCGTTTTGGGGGGCTATACTGAGTTATGTACATAATGAATTGTTTTGCAGCTCTTAGGTGTTTGTTGACTAATGAAATACATTGACTTGTTGCATTCCACAAATTCGTAATACAGTTTATTTATGAAATTCAGTGGTTTATTTGGCAAGTTTATTGCGTTTCTTTGAGAGATCATGTTTTGTGTACATTAGACGAGTTACAATTCAGGCAATGTACTTTTATGAAAATTTAATTGGATAATCTCTCTGATTTTCTTTTAAGATTTTTTTTAAAGGTCTATTTGTTTGGTTTTTTTTTAAGTACTCTCTGCTGCTGATTTCAGTTTAGTGAAGTTTAAAATTTCTTTAATTTTTAAGGATCTCTACCTTGGGCCTTGTTTTTTTAAAATTCCTTGATTTAATAATAAACCATTATGAAATCGCACCTCCTGTTCCTTTCTTTTTTAGATTCATTTTACCAGATTTCCCACCCTTAATTTTAGTACCAAGATTGTTCTCCTGCCCTTCAAAAACTCTTACTATCCCAACCACTAACAAATCAACTATTGGCTTTGATACTATCAAGACTTTGAGACATGATTTACCTTTTAATGTCACATTGCATGCTTGTGAGCATATGTGTGCTTTCAACCTCATGGATGCTCTGTATAACATATCATTTCTCATCTACAGACATGCTGCAACTTACCTGTCTTTTCTTCCTAATCACCATCCACACCTCTCTGCTATCTCTGAGTAGATTCTTGAATCAAATTTGGGAGCAAACAAGCCGAGTTCTATTTTTGTATAAAACGTTTTTGTGAAACAGAGAGCAAAGCATTCACAATTTTGTTAGACCCAGGATGTGCCAGAAAGTGAAGAGTTTCAATGACTGAGGACTTAATAAAACTATTTTTTTATAAGGCACCCTAATTTGAACTGTCAACTTTACTGTAGTGTTGTGTTCTGTAACAGGTGCAAATGCAGTCTACTTTTTACTTTAAACTTTCCACTGACTTAGAACATTTACATTTGAAAACCTGCTTGGCTTTCCAAGGGATTGACATTTTTATTTAGGGACACCTTGAACATGTCCTCTTGGTCCCAATTTAGTAAATATATCTCTGTCTAGCAACTTAGATTCTGCCTTAAAGGTCTTGGCATAAGGAGGAGACAGCTGTGACTTTTCTCCCTCTTTCCAACATGCCAGTGTCCTAGCAACACATGAAAAACACTGCCATGAAAACAGTCTGGAGCAGAAGGAATAAACAGATAAAATATTGGGGTGCACTGCCTACCAGAGTAAAATAGAGAGAAACAGTCTCAAATATGCTGTAGTGAATAGTTTCCACAGTCCGTACTAGAACTGCACCAGGTTCCACAATAGGGCAGAGATCAATGGCAATAAACTGCACCAGCATGTCACTTCACCCAAGCTAACATTGCCTCTGATAGTCTCTTCTAATTACTCAAAGGCAATTCAATGGTAACATAAATATGGTCCTTTCAGGATCCAATCTAAAACTATTGCTTTCCTCATTGTGCAGCTCTACTGGTATTTAAAAGACTAAACAAATAGAAAATGTGAAACAGCTTTAGGTACTTACTGTCTGAGACCACAACTGAACTTTGTAGTGGGACAATCTTCAGTGCTTCCCAAATTCATAATCCCTAACATTTCAGACTGATAACCCCACCAGATCACATCCCACCTCCCATCTAGTCAAAAGTCTGCCTCACATTTTTTTTAAAAGAAAGGGGAAGAAAGATGAGTGGAAGAAGGAATYGTATGTGTCCAAAGTTCTTCTTGAGAAAAAATTGGGTGACAGCTGCAGCAGATAGACAGACTGAGTCCATCATGTACGTACAACATATTTAGGTTTTGAACATGGAATTTGTAAAGATATGGTGTCTATGAATTTTTCTAAATTCCCTTCTATTGCATTACAGTTTCTCTGGTAGTTTGTGTATCACCTTCCCCAAGCTATGTCTTGTGTGACTGTGAGCTCACTATACAAAGGAGTAATAAGATGTGAAAGTTTGGGGAGCTTTAGAAAAAATGGCCATAAAATCTCAGTTAAGTGTCTCTAGGTAACTTTGGAACTGAGCACTTACCTAGGAATCCCAAACAGTGCTTTTCAAACCATGAAAGACCAGAGAAAATGTTAAAGTATACCAGACTGTGCTGGTTTTGGCAGGGCTAGAATTGATTTTCTGCACAGTGACTGGTATGGGGCTGTTTTTTGGATTTGTGCTGAGCACAGGATTGATAATATAGAGATATTTTTGTTATTGCTGATCAGGGGTTGCAGGGTTGCACAGAGCCAAGACCTTTTCTGCTTTTACTACTGTCACTCTGGGGAGGAGACTGGGGGTGCCTGGGAGGCTGGGAGGAGGCACAGCCAGGACAGGTGACCCCAACTGAAGAAAGGGGTGTTCCGCACTGTATGGCATCATGCTCAGTGTATACAGCTGGACAAAAGAGGAAGGGGAGACATTTGGAACGGTGTCTTCCCAAGCCACCATTGTGTATGATGGGGGTCTGCTCTCCTGTTGATGGCTGAACACCTGCCTGCCTATGGGAAGCAGTGAATTCATCCCTAGCTTTGTTTTGCTTGTATGTGTGACTTTTTGTTTTCCTATTCAACTGTCTTTATCTCAGCCCACGAGTTCTCCAGATTTTACTCTTCCAATTCTCTCCCCAAACATGTGGGTGAGGGAGTGAGCAAGTGRCTGTGTGGCTGTTGGCTGGGGTTAAACCCTAAAATAGACTTTTAATTAAATCAGTGTAAAGTCAACTTATAATAGCATTAATCAATGGCTTAATGCAGTTAGCAATAATAAAATTAAATGGTCACATCATACAACTTACTGCAGGTAAAGAAATAGGCTTAGTGAAGGCTTTAGTGTTTTTTCCTCTCACTGACAGTAAGCTACGTAAATCTTCAGCTAAAGAGCTCATCACGCATACCCCTGACTTTATTAGAAAATGCAAACTTACCTCTTGAGCTACTGCATTTAACATATGAGTACAATTAATTAGTAGTGATGTCAGGAATAATTCCTTTAAGCAGAAGACCAATGTACATGTAACTCTCACTCTGACCTTTGCAAAAAAATGCTCTTGCTCCTGGACAGGTCTCAGAAAACGTTGCTGTTTTTCAATGAGGAGAGTTGGATTCATGTGAAAGCATGTCTGGAAGGCTCCTGGCATATTATCCAGCATTCTATTAATGGACATGAATGTTTGGCATCAACACTGTAAACAAATCCACTCACGTCTTGGAAACAATGCTCAGGTTAACCAATTTCTTCGGGCAAAGGCATAAAAACTCCTCTATGGAAACACAACAAAACTGTAGTTAACTACAGATTTTTTTGTAAGCGCAGATTTTTGGAGGCTTGGAAAATAACAATATTGATGCTATTAATTTTTTTAACTCATATCAGATCGGGTAAGAATTGTAAAGCCTGAGGTTTCATGAGAGGAAGGAAAAGGAAGATACTGCTCTACATAACAAAACACTTCGTGGTTCAAGATGGCTCTCTCAAGAAAATTATAACTCCACTTTTGCTGAGAACTTGCTCCACATTCAAAAACATTTGGGTTTTCTTTCTTAAAAATAAAAGTTAAAAAACCCTCAGATAATAAGTGTTCTTTAACTTCTTTACGTATTAAAACTCTACTCTTTCATACACCCTTTTACAGGAGCACTTCAACAGACTGTAAGAGGTGAACAAAGAGAAGTATTCCTTCTCATTTTGTAAAACTGTTGCCTTGAAAGGCCAGTTTTTAATAATGACACAGACACGGTTAAGGGGATAAAAAGGGTTTTACCTCGGTATTTGGGATCCCAGGTGCACAACTTGATGGCAGAATGCACACCCGTGTACAGCACGGATACAAGTTTTATAGGTTTCAGGAATTAACATACCTATCTAGGATTCCCCAATAAGAAACTTAACAAATGCAGTAATGTCCCCCTATTCTAATGAATTCCCCCCCCAGATGAGGCCAGAGCCCAGTTTACACAAGATGTTCTGGACAGAAGGCTTCAGCCAAGGCTGGAGCCTCAGGTTTAAGATAGCACAGGGCACACTGACTCCTTCCTCAGGATGTTTGGTCTCTCTGCCCAGCAAAACGCCTAAACTAAGCTGGAATATCAAGCTTCAGGAATTACAAGCATGTGGGCTAAGGGGTACAGGCGGATACATAGGGGGTACAGAAGCATAAAGGGAAAAGCAAAAATCATCAGGCATCAAAACCAGTTGCTTTAGTAAACAAGGCACAGTTTGACTGTAATTCACAACAAAAAGCACACAAAGGATGCCTACAATTCTGAAGTGTTGTTGGCAGCAGGTCAAAGGACGCTTCACCACCACCATCTATGTGCAGGAAAAGAAGACATATTGATTAGGATGGGCTTCCTGACAAGATATCTAAACCAGAACTAAGGTTATATTACAGTTTTTTTGTTATTTTTATTAAGTTAATTTAGAAATTATGTTAATACCTATAGCAGTGACTCAAGTTGAAAGCCAAGTTATATTCTAGCACTAATAAAACTTCTGTTTGATTTCCAAGATTTTTAAAGCACTAAAGTTTGGCTTTCCTTCTCTTGTCCATAAATGATGACAGACAAAAATTGTAGGAAAACTTCTTCTAAATAGTTTTTTTTTTTTCAAAGAAAAAGGATGAGAACTGATTTGATTAAAAAGAAGACATATAAAATATTAGTTGAAGAATAAATTGAATCAAGAATTCATTTATACTGAATCCAAGTTAAATTTTGAACTTTTCGAGGGAAAAAACAAAGGCTGAACTATAGGTGAATCATCACTTGGATGTGCTTGTTAAATCATAACTGAAAAAAAGAAAAAAAAAAAAAAAAAGAGGAAAACATGGAGTGGTAGAGTGCTTCCTCTTTTCTTCTCTTGCCCCTCATTACCTGTCTGGTGAAGAGTTTGTGCCACTAGCACTCAGGACAACAAGGGCTATATCTTCTTAGCACATCTTCAACCCCATTTTCCAGATCAAGAGAGATGGAAAGAAGCTGTGGCAGTATGAGGGGAATCAGAGCTTGTAAAGTCTGAAAAAGAGGGTAAAACCATGTCCTGAAGGAAGATCTGTCCGTAGTTATTTAATCTTCCCTAGTCTTTAAAGCTGCATTTTTGAACACTGGTCAACTAATAAATTGATTTACTTAATCAAAGTAAAACAAATACAACTTCAGCCATAACTGGAGTGGAAGTGGAAGCAAGTGGAAAAATCTGCTGGTTTGTCCCACTTAACAAAATAGGAAAAAAGGAAATAAAGAAGTCAAGTCACTGGTCCCTTTTCCTAGCATAAGACAGGATTACACAGTGACAGGATATTTCTGATGCAATCTTTTCCTTTTCAAGATAGTTGCAAGTGATTTGTAAGATAACATAAGCAATTTCCAGCTTAGGCACACATAAAATAATTTATTGATTCTAATATGCTTATGCCCACATAAAATACATGAGTAAAAATATGGGTGCAGGAAAAAATAAAATATTCTGAATGTATGACTGTGATTTGTATCAAAAATGTTGGATGTCTTTCCAGTTTTCTTTCAGAAGAAAATTCCAATTAATTGACCTGATTTTTTAAACATGTTGATTTTGGCAAGGTTTCTTATTTCAGTGAAAACGAGTCCTGTCAAAACTGTTGAAACCAGCTGTGTTTGCAGGCTTAATGACTGACATGCCCTAAAGCACAAGAATTTCTATATAGTATGTTGGAACAGCAGTAGCAGTCCAAAAGCTTGTGATAGTGCAGAGGGATCTGGATGGGTCACTCATTGCTTACTTTGTTGAGAAACTGAGAAAAMAAAACAAAACAAAACAAACTTCTTTTCATTTTGTTACGTACATAGGATTTTGATTCCATGTCTATCCTAAGCCAGTGTGCTTACATAGGTTGGAGACCATCTCTTCATTGACTCGAAGTCAAGTTTCCAACTGCCTATAGGAGCTCATAAAAATATTGTCTTTATGACTAATTAAACTGTGTGTAATTAAAACTGCAATATTTTATTATAAATGGGCTATTCCTCCTTTAATTTTATTATGTCCTGCTACCCAGCAATTCAGTAGTAGAGTGGAATTACTTCATTAATTTTTTTACATTTTTTAAGTGTTTTGTTGTGAAGTTTCAGGTTGATTTCTCTGTGAACTCTGCATGCACTTACCTAAGACCCCATCCAAAAAATCCACTGCTCTTTTGTTTAGAATTGGTATAGTGCAGTGGAAGCAAAAAACTAACACTGCGATTTTGCATGAAGACTTCATTTTGTTTGTCATCTTTTCCTTATTGTAATTTAAAATGCATCTGTTAGAATAGGAAATTGTTATTCTTGTTTGCAAACAGAATTCACAAAATGGTTTGGTTAAAAAGGTACAATAATAGCACTGGCCATTCTGATTCTGTATTCAGTCAGAACAAAAGGTACCTTAAGAAACATACAGTACTTCATGGTCCAAAAGACTTAGTGCTGTGCAGGGTCAACATTCATAGAATTGCAATTGGAAAATGTCCCTGAAAAATGTTCAACATGAGGAATGATAATAGATGGAGGATTTTTTGTTTGGTTGGTTTTTCCCCCCTGTGTGTGACCAAAATTAAGAGACAATGAGAAAAAAAGGAAATAAGCAATTATTAATGAAAACAGGACTTTGCTCAACAGGCTTGCATTTTACTAAAATTACAAGTTAAAAGGGAGTGAGTAGTTAAACATCTTGGTTTTATTATTTTTTCTTTTTAATTAATAAACTAAAATAATTGTGAGTGTAAAATTCCACTTAGACAAACATAAAAAAATTCTCCATAGTGATTTAGACTCTTAGGAATCATTCCAGAAAGACTAACAGGTGCCTGTGTATGAAAATGAAATTAGTCTTTTGACACATCTAACTCTTCCAGGCCATCAGGGTGGGATCAGATATTGTCTCAGCTTTACAAGTTAGACAGTATTCAAATGATAGGTCTGTGACATCCTTCACAGAAAGAAAACATCACATTAAAAATTGAAAATATTAAGAAAAAGTCAGACCAATGCAGCTGTAAAGTATGGCTGGCTAAAATCAGGACAGACAAAAAAAAAAGTGAATTAGCATACAGAAATGCTTTAGAATGCCATGACAACACAAAGACAGGCAGGCTCAGGCTATTTCATATCATTCCATTTGACTTGTTCTTGCCCCCTGCCTCTCAACTTTCAATCCAGGAGAACAAATGCTTTGTGTGATATTTTAATGAATTCTTTGCACATTTACTGTCGCTAAAGCCTATTTTCTCAGTATTAATTATAACAGTCCTCCTGTTAATAAAAAAATAAATGCTATGCTAATAGAGTCCAATTCTTGATTTTTCCCTCTGGAAGAAAACAGTATTATTGTGCAGCAACATCCTTAGGATCCTCCAGTCCAGATTCTGTCAACATTTTCATTAACTTGTAATTTCAGGGCTTTCAAAGATTACAAAAGATATTCTATGCACAACTGGGCAGGACCCGAGAGTGCCTAAGACCTAAGCCTGGGGCCAAAGTCATTACTCCACTCTTAGAAGGGTGAGTGAGCTAGGTAATTCTTACATACACAAGCTAGAAATTCTTACAAGAATTTCTGTTAAATACTAGAGAAAGATCTGTAAAACAATGACATATCTACCATGGAATCACAGGCATATGGTGTCTTCGAAGGTACAACTGTATTATTTCTTATGTTATATGTTTTTATATAAATCAGTGACTGACAAATAAACACTGATTGTTCTGAGGTAATCTGATTGTTTTCCCTGATCCAGTGCTATATGTTGCACATAGTAGGTGCATCACTTTCATTTATTCTGAATAAAGTGCAGGTGCCTGTCATTTTAGTTGCAGTAATCAATTTTTTTTTTTTTTTTTTCTGAGGAAGATGAGTCTTTGCAAAGCAGAAGCAATTGTTGCTGCATTATAAATCATATAATATGGGAAGTGTTATGACATTGCATCAGTAAACTACACAGCTCCAGATCTTCTTTCCTTAAAGACTCAGTGGTTTAAAGAAAAGAAAACACTGTCTGGATTATAGCCATGAGGCTAAATTAGTAAATATGTTGCTAATAAATAGCCCAGCTGAAAGTACATTCATGAATGAAGAATCTTAAAAATCAAGATAAGCTAAAAATAAACTCAGCCATTTTTAAATATAAATTATACAAGCTAAAAACCTTTTTTTTTTAAAAAAAAAGCAAAAAAAAAAAAGAAAAAAAAAAAAAAGAGGTACCTCAAGGAACCTCATCTGATTTAGAGTGGTTTTGTTTTATGAATTTTCTACAGGAGATCACCTTCCTGCCCTGTTACCTATAGTATACAGGACCAAAACTGATTGCGTAGTAGCAAAGGAGGTTCCAAAGCCAAGGAATGTAATTTCCAGCAGAAGCACACGCCCTATCCATCAGACAGGCACTCCGAGTACTTGATATGCTTTGTGCTGGCTTTTGCCACATGATGTTAGTTCCATACAGTTTGAAGTCAGGTCTGCTTACATTGCTCTTACCCATGCCCTTTGTCACATTTTCTTAAGACACAGATAAAGGGATGATCTACACAGGAAGAAATGTAGACAGAAGTTTGACTGGTATTTTGAAGATACAAGCAGGATGTTCTTCCAAGAAGCTTGGCCTTGCTCTTAGACCCAAACCCAAATGATTATTTTGGAAGATATTATCAGCACCCTGAAGTCTATTGAAAGACTAGCATACACTAATTTCTTGTTACTTTTGCAAATATTTTCAAAGTTAATATTAGCATATTTCTTTACATTTAAGCAGGATGTTAGCAACAACTTTTGATTTTAAAATGTATTAGCATACTCAGTTTGTAATTCTATTTAATGCATATTTTAACTGCAGTGACAGGTAGTAAAAATATTGTCAACAGGTGGATATTAATGATATTTTTGTAGTGAAGAGTAAGCTTAACCCATTTAACATTTTTAGAAGTTTTAACATACACTGAGAATGCTGGTAGTGCTATTTTGGATGGGCAGTCCTCCATGACACTGGGAAAGATAGAATTGACCTTCCCCAGGGAGTTAGGAAAATTAGTTCAACTGTTGTACAGAAGCATTTGAAAATTCTTGAGAGAATTTGGCATTTAGAAATTAAACTAAAACAATTCACCCTTCAAGAAGAGAGTGACTGTGAAACAGAAGTTCATATTTAGAAAACACATTGCTAAAAGAGCTGACCACTAAGAAGCCCTTGTCAGTAAGCCTTTTAGTTCATTAGAAAGAAATCTTACACTGAAAAACTCCCTCACCAAAACTTCATTATAATTCAATACAATAAGAAAAATTTTGCTAGAAGAAAGAAAATTTATATATGAGACTGTTGAAAACAATATGGAAGTATGAGTACGGTTTATTCAATCACCTGAGAGCACATTTTATGAAAATTTATTTATAATGAGATGAGTACTTGGGTAGCTCTCTAGTCTTAGTGCCTGAATTAGGTGCTTCAAAATATGCTCGACTTTATGGAAACTATTTAAAGATGAATCACAATAGTCAAAGCAGAATGAAGTTATGAAAGGCATTTAAATTTTTTTTATTATTGCAGTAAAAGTTTATGGTTTATTTTTGCTTCCACTGAAGTGACTAGCATAGCATCCATTCTCTTCTTAGCTTCCTGTTGTCTGTTTACTTATCCTTTAAATTGTTCAGAGCTAGTTGTGACTTCCTCAAGTTTAAGCTCTTGTGTATTGTTTTGAAATCAATTTATAGATTCTAGTTCACAAGGAAATGAGAAACTGCTTTCTCTTACTATGGCCAGACCTTTTGCCCAGGTGAAAGTATTGTATTTGAGTCTGTAATTCTCAGAGGTAAGACAAGATCTGATTGAAATATATTAACTTGTTCTGAGGGAAAAGGATCTCAATCTCTTGTTGGTTATTGCTCCACTAGGTATAAATAATTTTATTGTAAAAATATGGAGGCTCCACTTGGAAATTTCTGTGTTTTTATGCGGAGATTTTCAACCTCTTATTCAAATTTTCATTGAGCTGAAATAAAAATGCATATGACCCTGTAGACTTTGACAAAGCCTGGTTTCTGGCTCCTGTTTCAGAATATATTTTAATATTTCATATGAAGACAGAGAACATCAGTATAAGACATCCAGAGTAACTTATGACAGCATACTTGTCTGAACAGGTACAACTTCAAGGAAAATCTGAATAACCTTTAGAGCAATGGGGCAATTTCTAACTGCCTTTTTGATTTGTTGGGTGAATGCATTGAGTTTATGCATTAAACAAGCTAATTCTTTATTATTAGCTTTAGGAGTTTATTTGTTTTTTTCTGATATATGAACTGGAATATTTCATACAAAAGTGAATACATATTTATGTTGACACATGGGAAAGAACAAACAACCCTGATTGTCATTCACTCAGTGACCAAGATTATGTCAGTCAGAAACTTCTCAACTTATCTAATCAGGTGAGTGCCGAAGAAGTGTTTATTTAAATGGTTCTGTTTCTATTTTACTGAAAAGGAGGTAAAAAAGTCCACTAAAAACACTTCAAAGGAAACCTCAAAAAACTACACCTGCATGGAAGCATTCCTCCCAGCTCTCATTTCCCATAAGGAATAGCTAGCTGTGGCTGATGCTCATGTGGAGATTCTTAAGTATGAGTTCACATGTTCATGTACATTTATAAAGTCAGGAGAAAAATCACTGAGGTCTACCTTGTTTTGCAGAGAAATAATTAATGATCTCAGGTCATAGCACAGATAATTAAAGATAAACAAACCAAGATCTAACCTACCGAAAAAAAAAAAAAAGAGTAATAGGAGAAATGATTATTCCCTGTGATATTTTATTTTAAAAAGAGTGTTTATTTTCAATATAATGCTAAATCAAATAATTTAATAGTTTTTGCACTCTTTTATACTATTTCAGGGAAGAAAGCCTGAATATCATACAATCAAGTTTCCCATATGAAATAGGCAGAGTGCAGTAGTAATTTCACTGTATATATTTCCTATATTAAATAAATACAAATACAAAATTTTAAGCAGAATGTTTTGGTCTCAGATCAATATTCTGTGAAATCTGATTATCTGTAGATTGCCTTTTTATGTGTGAGGAGATTTCCTTCAGAGAGGAGGATCTTCAGATCTGTGAGTAAACAAAAAAAGAACTCGTAATTCCTTAGAGCTATGTGCCCTGAATATTTGTAGCCGCATGATTCTAACACATGCTTCTTCTTCACAAAATTTATGTGCAGATGGCAGACATTGCAAAAAAAAAAAAAAAAAANAAAACAAACCCAACCATAAGGGTTGGAGCACTGTGGTGTGGTGGACTCTAAAAGTATGATAAGGAACCAGTTTTGTGGCCATGTGCTGTAAAATAGAGGCTTAGTCTGCATTAATGGATAGCGCAAAGGAGAGAGGGACAGACCTATTAACAGACAATTAAACAGACCGTGTACAGCAGCTTATATCATTCCCTGCACACTTATTTCATGCTTGCTGCAGCTGGACCGTGTTGTTCAAATGACCATTACTAGCTGGAGAACATGCAGTGCCTTCCTGAGGAACAGAACCTTGTTCACTTTCATGTGAAAGGAAAGGATCAAGGGAGCCAAGCAAAACACCAGCTGGGGAAGAGCAGATAACTGGTTCCAAACAATTGCTAAAGTGTTTCTCTAACCATGCCATCACTTTATCAGTTCAGATACTCCCTAATAGGGCTTTGGGATCTTCCTGTGAGTCCTGTTCTCATTAAATATACATATGTATTTGGGTCATGAAAAAAGAAGAGAAGATTCTATTATTGCCACAACTTTAGGCATTTGAACTCCATCAGAAAGAGCAAGATTTTCAGGTGTAATTAACTAGATATTTAAAAGGCCTTTTTTGAGGAGATAATAGATCACGGGCACCACAAAAACACAATTCTCATTATTTAATTTTTCCACAGTAAGACATAGTGGAATAAAGAGAAAGAAAAGAAAGAGGTAGATATAAATTTATTTAAATTACCAGAAAAAAAAAATGTTATATTGATGCATTTCTGCAGAAGTGAACTTGCTCTGTGATAAAAACACATTCAATTTCTCTACCTTTTTCCAGCTTCCCACAGAAACTGAAACTCATATTCCATGTACTGGCAATGACGTCAAAAGCTCAAAGGCTGCCAAGCTATATTGATTATGTTCATTGTAAGGAACAGAGTGGGTTGAATCTACAGGGTTTATTCTGAAAAATTCTGCTTTTGTCCACTGTGATTGTCTGTGATAAACACACACTGAAAACGGAAAGTACAGCAATAGATTTCAATTGGGATAGAAGTCTATTTCATACCTATAATTTAGCTTGTTATAAATGTTAAATCCACATACTTCTATTTGAAAGCATTTCAGACCTTTGATGTTTCTATATTGGTAAGAACATAAGTGTCATTAAGAGTAGGTAAGGCTGTAAAGTGATAGAATCTATGGATAGGCAGGAAATTTTTTCCTTCTGTTAATTATATGTCTGAATCTGGCTAAATAGGCTAGTGTTGGAAAAAAAAGTCTTATCACTTAAAAAAACAAACAAAA